>NW_027430393.1:0-14503 GCF_044706935.1 Curcuma longa | reverse complement strand
ACTTGGACTTTTCTTTGCCAAGATTACCCACTTGGACTTTTCTTTGCCAAGACTACCCACTTGGACTTTTGCTTGCCAAGACTACGCTTGGACTTTCCTGCAAACTTGCATCACACATGTTAGATCACAAGTATTGCCTAACTTCAAACATAGTTTAGCCAAACATTGAAACTCAATGCACTTGGGGCAAAGATTGCACCAACATTTTCCTTTGCCAAGACTTCCCACTTGGACTTTTCTTTTGCCAAGACTTTCCTCTTGGACTTTTCTTTTGCCAAGACTTCCCACTTGGACTTTTCTTTTGTCAAGACTTCCCACTTGGACTTTTCTTTTGCCAAAACTACCCACTTGGACTTTTCTTTTGTCAAGACTTCCCACTTGGACTTTTCCTTGCCAAGTCTTCAACCTGGACTTTTCTGCAAACTTGCATTAAACATGTTAGATCACAAGTATTGCCTAACTTTAAACACGGTTTAGCCAAACATTGAAACTGAATACTCTTGGGGCAAAGATTGCACCAACACCCTCATCTTGAGGCTATATGATCGGTTCATCAGCGGGACTATTTCTCTCGTAAAGAGGGAAACATAGTATCGTATATCTTGGAAGGCATGGGCAGCGGGAGCGAGTATCTCGAAATAGACCATAAACGATAGTGTGTATCTCGGAATTGATCATAAATGGATCCGTATGTTCCGTGGAACATGCACGTTAATAACTCTTCAAGAGGTCACTCATCCAGTGGGCATAGGTATACGAACATGAAATCCTAATTTTTCCTAAATTATTATTCTCCTTCTCGTGAATCCTAACTTAAATATCGGAGTGGCTTACCAGGATACATCTCCGGTGCAATTCTAATCCTATTTTGGAGCACTTTTTAAATCTCTTCATCCATTTTGCGCGGTTATCTCTGAGGAACGTGCATGTCAGCCCATTCACTGATCAAAATTTGACTATCCACAATATTTGACGGTAACCGTTTCAAAAAATAATAATTTTTAGAAAACATTTTAAAGGTTTTTTTAATATTTATCTTTTAAGAAAAATATAAATATTTCAGGATCCGATGGAGCAACATCATTTCGGGTTACCGGATCGGGTGGATCTGCGATAGAACCAGAAATTCTTCAGAGCCAAGTTGGAATCCAGATCCGATTTGCTATAGTAGTCGTTTAGGAGGTCCCGCATCAATAGCCAATATCTTGGTGGGTACACAACTAGGTAATTGAAACGAGTGTACCAAGGTTTTCACGAGCCCATCCGGCATCCGGCTTCGTGGTCGCAATAGCCGGCAGCCTCCGCGTCGCAGCAATCGTTCTCCCTCCGCAATATAAACTTAGCACCGCTTCAGCTTCTCTCTCTCTCTCAATCGGCAAAGGCGCTGCCTCTTCGCCGGCCGCCGTCGGAGTCCTCCCTCGCCAAGGTCAGGTCTGTCTTCAAGGCGCTTCCTAGTATCTCCTACTATTCCGACCGGCTGATTCCTTTCAGTGGGCGTTTTACGTCAGCAGATTGGTTGATTCTTGTTGGTGTTCTCTTCCTGCTGATTAATTCGAGCCAAATCTGGTTTCATATTGATTTCTCAGGATATATACTTCTTCGACGTTTGGTGAATTTCAGTGTTTCGTCCCTCTAGGTTTTCTCTTCGCTCTTGCCCCTTTCTTGTTTTTAGGGCTTCTTCGTGAATACCCGATTTTTAGGGTTTCCTCGCGTTATGTCAGCTGGTCGGCATAGTGGTTATAGAGATCTTGAGTTCTGGGACCGGGAAGCAGATGTTGAGCTCTCGGGGAGGAAGGATTATTACCGGGATCGTTTACATGATGGTGGCCTCCGTAGGTACGAAGGACGGGATGATCGAGATTTGCGTGATAGGATTGGGGTTGCGCAAAGAGACACCAAGAATAGGGAAGTAACTAATGGCTCCCATCACACCCCCCATTCGAGCAATTCTAGTGAAGGAAGCAAGAACAGTCAGAAAATGAAACGTTACTCGGGGAAAGACGTGGACCGAGAGACTGGGGAGTTGTCCAGTGGAAGCGGATCAGATGATGCTCAAGGACCTATCTCGAAGATCCAAGAGAATGTGTCTCAGAATCAGGACATTGAGAATTACTCGATGGATAGCAAGAAGCGGAAATTCTCTCCAATCATTTGGGATAGAGATGACAGTAAGCGATCCACTATTGCCACTTCTAGCAGGAAGAACACTAGGATTGACAATGATACCCTGCCTCCACCACCTCCACGGCCTCAGGGGTTTGTTCCGCCTTATTCTCTTGATGATGTTCTGCCATCTGCTAAGAGTTCGTCACCTTTTGATTCAGATGTCCCTGTCGAGTCATCCCAATACTTGCTGGCAAGTACTAATCAGGAGGAAAATCTGGTGGATGATTTTGAAGATGAACCTATGCCTGCTCGGAGTATTTCTTTCTCCAGATGGGCAGATGGAAACAGTTCTTTCGATGATGGAGGTGAAAATTTCAAGGTGGACATAGTGACTAAAAGGAAAAAGAGTAGTTTGTCTGGTTCAACAGTGCAGCATTTGCACAAGAAAATGGCTACTCCTAAGTTAGTTGAGGTTAACATGGCAGAAATTTCTGGAGTGACTTTGACTAAACTATCTGATTCAAGGGAACATGGAAACCATGATGGGGATGCTGAGTTGCGAATAAATGACGATATGGATGTTGACCATGTTGGCTCTAATGCAAGTTCTAGCAATCAAATTTCTGAAACTGACTCTGAGGATGAGGACCAGAAGTCTGAGACACCAGAACCAGCACAACCACCTAAAAGATGTATAAATATGTTGCAGGGTTGTCGAAGTGTTGATGTGTTTGAGAGGCTTAATAAAATAGATGAAGGTACGTATGGGGTTGTCTACAGAGCAAAGGATAAAAAGACAGGGGAGGTAGTGGCACTGAAAAAAGTCAAAATGGAAAAGGAGACTGAAGGTTTTCCTCTCACTGCACTTAGAGAGATAAATGTATTGTTATCTTTTCATCATCCTTCAGTTGTGGATGTTAAGGAAGTTGTTGTTGGTAGCAGTCTAGAGAAAATTTTTATGGTTATGGAGTACATGGAACATGATTTGAAGGCACTAATGGAGACCATGAAGCAACCATTTAGTCAGAGTGAGGTAAAATGCTTGATGTTGCAACTGTTTTCAGGTGTGAGTTACCTTCATGACAACTGGGTACTCCATAGGTAGTCCCATGTTTCCACTTTTAATGTTTTTTTTTCTTATTGCGTTTGTCTTGCTCTATATATTCTTTTTGATGTATGAATTATTCTTCCTTTTAGGGATTTGAAGACATCAAATCTTCTTTTAAACAATCGTGGAGAATTAAAGATATGTGACTTCGGTTTGGCTCGCCAATATGGAAGTCCTTTGAAACCTTACAGTCCGTTGGTGGTCACATTATGGTACAGGTATGTAGTGTTTTGATACCCTGTTCATCACGTGTTCTGGTGTGTTTTATGATTTCGTATTCTTTCTTTGTGAATCTGGTGGCACCATTGCTTTTAGATTGTGTATTTTTGGCATCCTAATTCCCTTGACCTTTTGGGATGATATAGGGCACCTGAACTTCTACTGGGGGCTAAGGAGTATTCCACTGCTATTGACATGTGGTCTTTAGGGTGCATAATGGCAGAGCTTCTAGCAAAGGAACCATTATTTAACGGGAAATCTGAGCATGATCAACTTGACAAGGTTTATTTCTAAAACAATTTTCTCTGCTCTGAGTTTTATGTTTCTTTATCTCCACTAATATATTTATCTTGCAGATATTTAGGACACTTGGTACCCCGAATGAAAAGATATGGCCTGGAATTGCTAAACTACCTGGTGCTAGAGTTAACTTTGTCAAGCAACCGTAAGTATTAACTGTTTAATTCCTCTTTTGTTTGGTTTACCTGCAATTTTTTTTGTTTGGCTTGCTTCATTCTTATTAACACCATCCTTTTCCAGGCCTCAAGCTATGGTTGATCATGCCTAAGCTTTATGGCTTGCTTTGGTGGCTCTAGCACTTAGGTGAAGTGTTCTTGATTATTTTAGTTTGTTTAGTGAATTGTTTCCTTTTTCAGGTACAACAAGCTACGAGAAAAGTTTCCTCCCACATCCTTTTTTGGACGTCCAACCCTTTCTGAAGCTGGATTTGACTTGCTAAACAGACTTTTGACATATGACCCTGAGAAGGTAAATACTCAAACAAATTTATTGAGAAAGTTCCATTCTCTATTTTTACTAGTTTTTCTGTTTGCAATATTGAGTAGTTTGCTGTGAATGTAGCGAATAACTGCTGAAGCTGCTCAAAATCATCCCTGGTTCCAGGAGGTTCCTTTACCCAAGTCAAAAGATTTTATGCCTACTTTTCCTGCTCAACATGCTCAAGATCGGTATGTAAAGAAGTCTAACAAAATTAAGATCAAGTCCCTAGGAATATTATATGCAACTGACTATGACCGTCATCTTATTTAATATTCAGACGTCTAAGAAGAATAATGAAGAGCCCAGATCCACTTGCAGAACAGCGGAAGAAAGAACTACAATTAGGTGATCTCGGTCTTTCTACCCTATTTGGTTAGACAACAGATGCGAAACACTGTACAAGGTTCTTTGGTTAGAGAATACCTAAATGACATTTTATTCAGTAACTTGGTGAGAAATTCACGTGACATTGTGCAACTTTGCGTCAGACAACAATTGATGCTGCTGTTTAGCAGGTACTTGATACAGGATATTATTTCCTGTTCTCATGAAAACAGTAGCCATGTCAAGGCTTTTCTTTTGCAGCAGCAAGTATAAAGTGCATCTTTAAAGGGTAGGCTATTTAATTTTATACAGTATGATCAATTCCCTATGAAACATGTATATGCAACTTTTGTATGGAAAATTGTAAGCGTTGCTTCTTGAGATTGGATTAGTATCAAACAGTTATTGATGTTGACCATGTTTTATTCTGTTACTTTTGATTTTTTTTCTTTTCATACTGTGTTTGCAAGAGTTGACCAGTTGATGCGGTGGGTCATTGTTACACCTGGTGTCAAGCACTCAATAGCTTTCTACTCAAAAGGTAATTCGTCAACTGATGTTTAAGAGCAGGAGAAGAATCACATTTCCATCATTTTCTGAGGGTATCGCTGACAAACTACTTTACTGAATACATTTTTAAGATTTGGTACTTCGGAGAATTTTCTCTTTTTTATGTATTTCTCACACTTTTAGGTGACTATGTAAGCTCATCATCTACCATGTCCCTGAAAATTTTCTGTATTTTGTAATATATGGATAGGTAGTGTTTTTGGAATTTGACAAAAATGCTTATGGAATAGTTGATGATCAGCTAACCTGTCGTAGCTGCTAATGGCAATAAGATCGTGGTTAGTGATACTAGACTCTAGTAGAAATGTTTCTTTAAGAAAATCTGCACCTTATGGATACCTTATGTTTTTATCCTCGAAACTAAAATTTTGTAATAACTGGCATGGTTAATGACTGCCTGTTCCTTAAATAATATATGGATAGGTAGTGTTTTTGGAATTTGACAAAAATGCTTATGGAATAGTTGATGATCAGCTAACCTGTCGTAGCTTCTAATGGCAATAAGATCGTGGTTAGTGATACTAGACTCTAGTAGAAATGATTCTTTAAGAAAATCTGCACCTTATGGATACCTTATGTTTTTAACCTCAAAACTAAAATTTTGTAATAACTGGCATGGTTAATGACTGCCTGTTCATTAAATAAATGTGTTATGCTTATCTCGTTAAAGCACTTGACCAATTCACATGCCCAATATTGTTAAAAGCAGACCATGACTATTTTTGTTATATCATAATTTGAACCTTGAACTGAAATTGTCATCTGCCTCAGGAAGGTGAATGTTTGCCCATAGTTCTCCATTTTGTCACACAAACCTGCATCCAACACCCTAAGCAAGCATCAGAATATCTTATAACAACATTCCAGAAGTGTCGGAGTAGCCATTCCTTAGTTTGATCGATCCTACCTCGGCGTATACCAACTTATTTTTGGTGTAATATCAAGGATGACTCAGATTACATGTGCTTTTGGTATACTTGGTAATTAATAATTTTGTTGCAGGTTGCATATTCCCATTCTAGGATGTCCAACAATTTCTTATGTAGCTCACTTTCAAAATAGTACGTCAAGCCATTGCAATTAAAAGAGTTTATAATAGGATGGATTAGTCTAGTTTGTTTCCATTGTGGGAAGAATTCAAATTGCACATGTTGACATGTACGGAACGTCTTTTGCCATGATGCTTTGATTAGTTGACTGTATCAACTTCATTATCAGATTTGCACAACCATTTGGCCACACAAGATCACGATGCTTAGCCACATAAAATGTGGTTGAGTGGATACTTTGGGAGCTTGACTTCTATAAAACAACTCACACTACAATGCCAAGATCACTGGTGTCACCTTAGCCAAGCGTCTGACCATCATACTGTCCATTCTCTAACATTGCATTTTCACCTCAGCAACATTTTTAAAGCTACTGGTGGTGCTCTTAGTCATTTGTTACAATTTTGTATTAGTTCGGCTCTTGCTTTACCATGCTGGAGAAAGACTCTGAAAATCAGGGGTTGCAGCCTGCTGCATCAAGTTCTTAATTTAACATTAGCTCACAGGATGAAGTTGACGCGGCTGCATGGGATCTCACCTCAATTATGTCAATGCATCACAGCATCAGGCTATCAGTTAATTATTGGTATATTTTATATTCAATTACACAGGTGTCCTGAGGTTGTCGCTTGCCTTGTAATGTTTGTACTGTGATCTCAATATAGATACTTTTCTTAGTCGTTTAGGTTGATTTAAGCTTCATAATTATTTATTTTGCCTTTTAGTTATGCCAGCTTTTTGGTATTTTAATTGGTTAATCTTGCACGCATTCACTGTAGTGGTTGCAATATTTTGTTTATGATTCAGACGTAAAGTAGGTTGACTGTAATTTTAAGGTAGATGGCGTTCAAAAGGCCAAAACAAGGATAGTCTTGTAGGGCAAGCAGTTGATCATGGTGCTGACCTTATAGTTGTCGCCCATGAATTGCTTAATGTCAAATTGAGTGAAGCTTGAAGTGCTTCATATCAAAGGATGCTGGACATTTAGGTTGGCCGTTGCGTGCGTTTTCCGATTTATTCTGGTGACCGATGGGAAACTTCCGTGGGACCGGACTGGTTACCTCTAGGGATTGAGTTAATGCGACTAATTGGGATTATCATTTTTTTTTTTGAAGTGTTTTATGTCATCCTCGGGACATAGTTGAGTTGGTTACGATGCAACAGAGTTACATAAGAGGGCAAGGGTTTGAATCCTGACGAAGTCAGGCAATATCCTCCTGTGTCGTGATCAACTACAGTTTCTCGATTTACCTCTTCATAGATGGTCGTGGGGTTGATTTTGTGAAATTGCTAAGGTGACGGATTCTACTTTTTATAGAAGATTCAAGTGCTTTATGTCTTGTCAAAAGGGATCACATTCAAATAGAAACCATCAAACGCTTGGAAGGAAGTTGGAGAGGTGAAAATGCAACGTTAGAGAATGGACAGTACGATGGTCAGACACTTGGCTAAGAATACATCTTGACATTGTAGTCTGAGTTCAAATGTCTCGATTCATCCTTGACCGCAACATCAGCAATTTGAGATAAAGAACAAGAATGTGCATGTTCTGTGCAACAATCAGCAGTTTGAGGTCTGACAGTACGAGCCAATTTTTGCCTCTAAAGTTGGGCTTGATACCTACCAATCTGATTCGTTCCTTGGGCTTAGTTTGTCCACCATTCTGACTAATTCACTAGATGTAGTTTACCCTAGCGGAAGGATATGAAAGGCAAAAAGATTATAAAAGGGAGAAGGGTGAGATAAGAGAAAAAAAAAAATTTACTAGCCACAAAATCATTCTTCTTTGTTAGAGCAACGCTATTTGATTTTGATACTTAATGACCTCCATTCAACTCTATTTAATTTTGATACATTCAACCTATGTTGAATCCCAGTCCTCCCACAGCCTCAATCCACCTTATCAAACTCCAATTATCCTTTATCCATCCTCGATGGGACCTTCCTCATCAAGCATTAGCTGACAATCAACTTTGCTAGCATGCCCAAATGACCTAACAACATTGACCTACTGTGAATCAATCCCAATCAACTTTGCCATGTGCTCGCTCATTACTTGATCTATCTTGCTAATCGGTAAAAAGATGAGAATTTGGAGAAATCATACCTGCAAAAGAGATTTTGAGGCCTCCACGAGTAAGGAAGCACGTTGGAATTATTAGTGTTAATTTTTATCTTAATTTGCACGTAGACCGTCTTACAGAACTGCTTATGCAACCGTAAGATCCGATTAGGATTATCTGACTGTATTAAATCATGAATACAGTTTAATCCTCTTAAGCTATTAACTCCTTGAGAGTGATCTCCATGTGCACGCATTGAAAGCAATCATTCCATGCTCTAATTTCACTATATTCTCTTTGGATGAGCCGACATCTCAAGATTAGGGCCTGTCCTGATACAACAACTAATAAACAGTCTGCAGTATCTATAAAATAATTTACATACAAGCTGAGTTTACAAATGCTCAAGCACCATCGCTGTCTGCCTTGAAAGATTAATAGGCATCATACTGTAATAACCAAGCATATAAAAAACTTAATAAACAAATTCAAACCATCCTCAATACATCATACAACTACCACTTCCATATGGAAAAGAAGCGGAAGAAAAATAAGAAGAAAGGGCCCCAACTCACCCTACTTTTTCTTTTTAATCTAACTGTATACCTGGATCTGGAGCTGGCACTGGAATATATGACATAATACAGCTTTCAAGCCATGAGTTCTACCATAATCAGACCCAGTGGCTGCCCAACCACCATCCCTCCTTGACTCATCCCTCTTGGCCCACAGGAGAGCGATGGACTCCCAACAACAACAAATTTAAAGAAGAAAAAAAACAACAAAAGAAAACCCCCACCAAAAAAAAAAAAAAAAAAAAAAACTGGGCCCAGGAAGCCATTAGTAGACTAACCACCAAAATATGGAACCAGGAACCCATTTTTACCTGGTATGAGTATGACTAACTTGCTTACAAGCTCATCGCTTATGGCTGTCACAAGCTTATCGCCTTCATCTGTTAGAAACATAATTTCAATGGAATTAGTAACTAGAAATGCCTTTTGAAGCTGCTGCTGTTGTTCAATTTGATAAAATCAGAAAGATATATGCCTTCTTCTTTCTTATATTATGGGTGTATATATACATCCAGATGTTTTCTTGCAATTAACACTTTTTGTACATTCCTCTTAAGATGAATAAGATAAACACAAAAAGTTGAAAATCATAATCAGTGTATAGAATGGCGATTAATTGTTGTGCAGGGGACAGAAAAATATACTTGATGTTTAACATCTAGCAAATGAGGAACACGACAACAAATGGGTTCATTCCCATTCATAATAATGTGCAATTAAAGGTATAAGCATTATCGACATTACCTTCAATTTGGGCATGTTATGTTGACAACAAAGCAAGAGCATTAGATGAGTTTGTTGTTCGGAGTTCCACATTACGCAGATCTCGAAGATTTTCTAAAATTTCTTGAAGAAGATGAATTCCTTTGTCTCCTTTCTTCAAGGAATTGATGCAGTGCTTTACAAACTCTCTATCACCCTGAAGAGCTTCTAGCCTCTCATAAAGGTTGTCGACCTCTTCCATGATTGCTAGCTTCTGTGGATCTTCTATGCGATTAGAAAGTGCTTCAGGAGCAGCATCAATTGCATCATCTACAAGCCCACCATCCACTGCATCAAAAAGAGGAAGAAGCCTCTTCCCTTTACTACCCATACTCTTTGGTTCACGGTCCAGCTTCCTGTCTTCTGAATTGTCTGAAAAACCATTCTCATAATCATGTACGACACCATCCATATGATGCACCATGGATTCTGAATCTTGAGGGTCTTCATCTTCCATTGTAATAAGCTTCCTCTCCAACTCCTTAAGTTGCTCAAGAATGGACAGTCTCTCTTCCTCAAAATCAGCCAATGATTCCTTAAGGGCATTTAGGTGCATTTTGGTGGCTTGGTCTGTCCCTGAACTTAATTCGTCACCAGCAGGAGTATTTTTATGGTTTCGTTCAGAGTTATCTGCAAACTCATCCTTCTCAAGGGATTCAATCGAGACGTCAGCAATTATGTCTTCAGCACTTGAAGAAGCAGAAGGTGTTTCATGCCTTCCATTCACCTTATTGGATCCCATCTGTCTCCTCTCCTTCGTTTCATAATGCAGCAGTTTCTTTCTATACATTTCAAGCTCCTTCTCCAAATCTTGGTTTTCCTTCTCCCTCTTGACCATCAGCTCATTCAGAAGCTGCAAAGCTTCCTGGTCATACTCTGATTGTTCATCCATCATCCGCTGATATTGCAATGCTTCCATTTGCATAGCAGCTTTCTCTTCTTGAAGCCTGGTTATCATAGCCATAGTTTGGTTAGCAGCAATGGCTGCAGCACTTCTCTCTTCCTCAAGTTCAACATACAATGCAGTCAGGGCCTTTCGTTCTGCTTGTAGAGCAGCTTTAAGCTGATCCATATTCATCGTATCACAGCCTTCAAACTCACTGGCAACACTTCCATCCAGGGACTCTGTCCCAGATTCTCTTCTGCCAATCAGGAACCTCCTACTCATATATTGAACACCATCAGTATAAGTTGGTGTTTCAGGAGCTCTATCCTCTTCGATTTCATTGTTTTCCAAAAATTCAGATATATGGTTTGTGTTGTCATTTGCTGCAGTTTCTTTGACAAACAAAAATATTAATTAGGCATTTTAAGCATACAGATTCATATATATGGTTTGTGTTGTCATTTGCTGCAGTTTCTTTGACAAACAAAAATATTAATTAGGCATTTAATCATACAGATTCATATATATAGTCCGAAAAAATGTGAATATCTAGAACATCGAACCAAAAGAAAGATCTAAAAGTGTTACCTTGGTCCATGGTAGTCTTTTCATCATTCTCCACTGAGTCTTGATCTTGTGTGCTTTCTGAAACCAATGTTGGTTTGTAAGTATGGGTACATTCAATGTGTTCCTTGTCACAAATCTCACTTCCTATTGATATATCAGAATTAGAATCTGCACCAGTAAATATAATGCCTTCTCAACTTACAGCCATCAGAAAAATCTAACTTGATAAAAGTGAGAGAGCCATATTTATTGAAATCAATAAAACTGAATAAGAAACTTCACAAAATTGATAAAAGTTGCTTTCTTTAGAATGACTATGCTACCTTTCGTTCCAGAAAGATCTTCCTCGCTAGGTCCTTCAAGTGTAACAACTGTTGTTGCCTGAGGAGCAATGACTTGTTGATCAGAAATGACTGAAGGATGAGGAACTGCAGAATTCTGGACCGGTATATCATCTGTTTCAGTTGTCAGGCCTTGAGTCATGGAACATTCTTTCTCTTCGACAGTTTCATCCATTTTTTTGGATGGTATTAATGCGTTCTCCTCCTCTGGAATGCCTTGTATATCGAGGGTCATGGCATGTTGTTGAGCTCTTTGTACCTCAGAAGAACCCAATTCCTTCTCTACAATGCTGTGAACATCATTAGCCCCTGCAGCTTGCTCCACTTCGTCGGGTTCAGAAACCAATACAGTCGGGATCTCTGTCATAAAGTCAATCAGTTCAATCGGGACCAATCGATCCTCCTTGGCGCATATGTGACCCGGAATGGAAGTGAGGACTTGAATGGATGCGTCCTCCACCAAATGGCAGGCATCAGGGATAAGAGAAGATTCTTCTTCTTCCTCCAAGATAGCAGCAGTAGCGTGCTCCCCGTCCTCACCCTCTTCATTCTTCTCCTCCTCCTCTTCTCCTGGAAATATTTCAGCTTGGCTGGAATCAACTACTTCCTCCAACTTTTCCTCGCCCAAGGCGATGTCTTTCTCAAGGACATCTTGATCATCGACTTCCAAATGGTCGACCATGATCCCCGTCTGCCCATACTCCGATAGGCCCCAAGACTGCTTGAAGAGGAAGTAGGGAGAAAAGAACCCACTCTCCAGGACGACACCACAGCACGAACATCGCAGATCCTTCTCCCCCTCCTCGCTCCTCTTCATCCACGCCAGCAAGGCCGGTGCGCCAGCCGGCCTCGACGACGTCGGGCAGCAATCCTCGCACATCTCCCCCACCTCCGCCAGCCTCCGGTGATTATCGCAGTACCCTAACCGGGAAATCTCAGCGGCATGGTCCTGGCACACTAGGTCGCGGCAGGCGCTCCCCTGCCTCCAGCGGCGGCCGTCGTCGGCACTCTCGAAGAGATGGTCTACCCGCGAGCAGAAGACGCAGGGGGCCTGTAGACCGAAGTAGGCAGCGAATCGAGCGATGAGGTAGGCAAATAGGCCGTTGAGGAGGAGAAGCGCGATCAGCGTCCATTCCAGAACGGCGTACACCAGTATGACCGCCAGCTTATGAGTGTTTCGAGGCAAGGAAGCCGCGAACTTGTTAGCCGCCATGGATGTGTAGATCTATCTCCCGGTCTCTCACTCTCTTACACTGGCGATGCTTCGGTGTGGTTGTGCTCAACAAAAGCTCGCTTCGACGGACGTGGACATCGAGGAGAAGACGAACAAGATAACAGAAGAGGAAGAGATCGACGGGATAAGAAGCAAACCTGCGTGAATTCTTCAAGTCGGCGAGGAGGAGGAGGAGGAGGAGGGAGGGAAACGAGGAGGTTAAGAAAAGGGAAAGCAGGAAGAAGGGATCAAATAGGCGGAAAGGTCGAATAAGTTGTATTATTTACATATTGCCTCCTATTTTGTAAACTATTTGAACAGTACTTTAAAAATGGAGGAATAATTAGTATTTGTAAACCAGAAAAGGTGTAGATTAGTAAAAAAATAAAAAAAAAATTAAGTGAGCATTTTTTATTATCGTGTACGTTAAAAAAATATTTTCCATAATGTAATCCATAGTTCATAGTATATTTCAAATACCTAAGAACTCGCATTAATGCTTTCCAATGGGTGTCGTTTGGATTACTCGTAAAACGACTTAGCTTGTTGACCGCACAGGCAATCTCCGGACGTGTGCAGTTTGTGAGATACATCAAACTGCCTATTATCCGAGAATATTCCAACTGCGATATGGGTTCACCACGGTTTTTCGCTAAGTGTTGACTTAGATCCATAGGTGTTTTCACTGTAGAAAGATCGTACGCATTGAACCTTTTCAATACTCGACTCTACATAATGGGATTGTGTCAAAACTATCCTATCAGATGTCCTAAGAATTTTAATTCCCAATATAACATCTGCTTGACCCATATCTTTCATATCGAAATTCTTGGTCAACATTCTCTTTGTAGTCATGATTACATCATGATTACTACCCATTATTAGCATGTCATCTACGTATAGACACACGATTACATGACCTTCAGGTGTGTTTTTGACATAAATGCATTTGTCACATTCATTTATTCTAAATTTGTTTGACAGCATTACTTTGTCAAATTTTTTGTGCCATTGTTTAGGCGCTTGCTTAAGCCCGTACAACGACTTAACAAGTCGACACACCTTCTTCTCATTTCCTGGAGCCACAAACCCCTCGGGTTGCTCCATATAAATTTCTTCTTCCAACTCACCATTTAAGAACGCAGTCTTAACATCCATTTGATGTATTTCAAGGTCATACAGTGCTGCAATGGCTATTAGCACTCGTATGGACGTAATCCTTGTCACCGGTGAGTAGGTATCGAAGTAATCAAGACCTTCCTCTTGCTTGTATCCCTTGGCTACAAGTCTGGCCTTATACTTGTCAATCGATCCATCAGTTTTATACTTGCGTTTTAGTATCCACTTACAACCTAATGGTTTATTACCAGAAGGAAGGTCTACTAATTCCCAAGTATGATTATTCATGATGGACTTGATTTCACTATTGACAGCTTCTTTCCACATTGGAGCATCGGGACTAGAGAGAGCTTCACTTAATGTTCTTGGGTCCATCTCTGACATAAAAGTCATGAAATCTGGCCCGAACGATTTCTCAACTCTAGCCCGTTTGCTACGACGTGGCTCTTCGCTTTGATCGTCAACAGTTCTTTTATAACAACTAAGTTCGGTAACGTCATTTCCGTTTGAACTTTCGTTGTTATCACTTTCAACGTTTCCCTTCTTATTTGGGAATACGTTCTCAAAGAATATCACATTCCGAGATTCTATGGTTGTTCCCACATGAATATCAGGAATGTCTGATTTGTGAACTAGGAAACGATATGCACTACTATTATGGGCATATCCGACAAATACCGCATCGAACGTTTTAGGTCCGATCTTTACTTGCTTTGGTTTAGGTACTTCGACCTTTGCCAAGCACCCCCACACTTTCAGGTATTTGTACGATGGCTCGCGGCCTTTCCATAGTTCGTATGGAGTTCTATCACTTTTCTTGT
>NW_027430392.1:0-1499 GCF_044706935.1 Curcuma longa | reverse complement strand
AAAAACTAGAACCCCTAGAACCCTCGCATATATCCAACTCCAAATATCACTCAGGGTCCTGCAAATACAATGATAATATCCTAAATATCATGATGTATCAAGAAACCTAATCAAACTAGAGTTAGTTTAATTCTATTTAATTAAACTAACTTGGGTTAAACGAATCTAATTAGTGGGTTATTATTAACATGAGTTAACTAATTAATTAATTAATGATATTAACTAATTAATTAATTAATCATATTAACCCACTAACACAATTAATCCACAATTAAATTAAGTTAACTCAACTCCAAGCCATTAACTAACTCCAACATATAACTAGAACAAACTTAACTAAACACATCTTCATTAGATAAATTCTAAGTGCCTTAACCACCACTTAAACCAAATAGAATAGAGTAAGAATCCTATAAGCATGGGTTCAAGGCTTACCTTAGATCAAACCATTTCAAACTCTAATCCAAGTACCGATCTCAGATCTGAGCCCAATTCCTCATTTCAAACCTTAACTCCATCACGCTGCCGGAATCAACCTTACTGCCCAAAATAACCAGCATCCCAATTCAAACAATAATCTAATTAGCAAACCGTATCATCAACCCATGAACCAAGCAATCTAATCCTTACCTTGATTAAATCCGTGCTTTAGCTCCTTGGTTCTGAAACCCTAGCCAGCCAAGGCAAAGCTGCCGATCAACCAACACAAATCCTCCGATCCAAAGTCCAAGCCCAAAAATCAATCCAACACCAGATCTGGATCCAGAACAACTAAGAAATCATAGATCTACACTCACAATCCAAACACAAATCGAAATTAAGCTCAGCTTCTTACCTATCGACTTCCTCTTCTCTGATTCACCATCGCTAATCCGATTCAAGCTCCAATCAACCGGCAACCAAGAATCGCCTCCTTCAAAGATCGAAATTCGTAAGCTGAGATTCCCATCCGAATTCAAGATCTGAAGAAACCAAACAGATCCAAATCAAGAAACCCTAAACTCGTGAAATCCGGATCAATCCTTACCTTTTCTTCCTCCTTCTCCGACTAATCCCCCTGCTCTGCGTCACCGATCGCCCGAAGCTTTCCACTCGGCTTGGATCAACCTTCACTCGCCGACGATCCCCAAGCTCCACCGGCGTCGGCTGCTCGCGCGATCGGGAACGAAAGAGAAGAACAGAGCCACTCGCGCGAAGAACAGAGGAGGAGGTATCGCAAGAAGAACGAGAGGAAATCGCGAGTACTGTGGTTTCTTATAGGATTTAGCCTTTAACGGGTTTCGGTTCCCACTGGATCCAATAAGCATCTAACCAATAATCCTATAAGCTATTTAGGTTCTATTTGGGCTTTATTTGGGCAGCCTTTTAAGAATTCCTTTAATCTATTTAATCCTTTACTAATCAAGTTTAATTATTTAAAAACTAACTTTAATTAAGTTTAAGGATCAATTAGAGTTAAATTTATTTTCAATTTAACTCTAAACTTTCAGTATTTTACA
>NW_027430391.1:0-4833 GCF_044706935.1 Curcuma longa | reverse complement strand
GTGGCCGGATCCTAGAAGGGAGACAAGAGAAGGCTAAGCTGTTGCGAGAAGAAGAAAAGTGATCCAAGGTTTCATCATCCAGAGATTGAACTTCCTTTATTTCTGGAGGCCCGTTGTCCACCCAACGTCTAGGATGAAGTTAGGAATACAAAGGAAGATTCCGAGGTCATCTAAAAGGTTCTAGTATGATTTAGTTTCCGTATTTTAAATCGCAATAGAACTGTTAGAATAAAAATCGTAGTTAAGTAATTTAGGAATCGGCGATCCTGAAAGATCGATTGACTTAGTCTTTTGTAGACTTTGTCAATTGATCCAGGCGGGATAAAATTTTTATCCTGTGGGGTTCTATGTTTTTCGGAGCGGATAGAATTCGGACGTAGAACGGAGATCCAAAACGCCAACAACTGCTGGATAGCCTACTAGGTTGAAGTTGGGTTTGTCATCGGGAGCTTATGAAGCTTCCTAGATCGTCCATCAACATCGGAAAGGTTTCGGCTATTTTCCCCAAAGTGGTGGTCAAAGGTTGACCACTGAAAATTATGATGGTTAGAAAACTCTAAAATCTATCATGACAAATGTTGTCGCGTGTTTTGATTATTAGGTTTTTCTCTCGTATCAATCGTTGTCGATCATCGGCTAGTACCAAAGACGGTGATACGACTTGTGACATAGGAAGTCGTCCAGACAAGAGCCTGACGTAGACCAACAGTAGAGGCAGAACTTCGATGAGGGCCGCTCGATTGATGTCATTCTCGAGTAGCGTCATATTCTAGGTACGCGTAGAATATTTGTTACTTTAAAATTTTAAATTCCAGTAATATCTTGTACATGTTGTATTTTGTATGTGTGTATTGCAAGTGCTGTAATAATTAGTTATAATTATTTATTTTTCTTTCACTGCGTATGTTTGTGATGTGGGATCGAGTGCACGTGAGAGGGGGGGGGTGAATCACGTGCTTTTTTAAAAATTTGTTCAGTTAAAATCAGAGTTAGAAAGTTTATGCTTTGAAAAGCGTGCAACAAAAAATGAATACAAAGCGATGAAAAAAATACGTACGAAAGACACCAGTAATTTTTACTTCGTTCGGAGCCGTCGACGACTCCTACTCGAAGGCCCAGGTCCCTTGGACCTTTCCTGTGGGCAATCCACTAAAATCTCTCTACCAGACAAAACTCTGGTAGAGTAGGCGAATACAATGATCAAAAGTGTGACAACCTCACACTTTTGACTTTTAAATAAATGCCGAAAATAACTATAAAAAAGACTTTTTCAATACCCAACAACAGAAAATTCTGGACGCGCTCGGATGTTGGGGGTGATCTTCTGGCAGAAGTTGGACGTGGTCGTGTCGAAGCTCGGGTCGCCGCAAAAGAGTGACGTTGGTCTAAGTTGTGCAATTCATGTACTGACTAAGGCTTTATATAGAAATGAATGAGTTATCTAGATCTGCAAATGTTTAAAAAATATATAAAATTTGATCCACTTCTTGCAGTTTATCTATCCAAGATTAAAGAATAATTTAAATTTTATTTATTTTATCCTCCTTAAATATTTATTATAAATAGAAATAATTTTATCATTTAATAAAATTTCATATTAGTAAAATAAATAATAATGAAGATTAATTTTACAGAGTTCACATGCAAAATTAATTTTATCCATATACCAAATAAATCCTAGAGTTAGTATAATTATAAAATATATTAAAATATAGAATATTTAAAATTAATTAGATCTTGTCAATCCAGACCAGGACTCAACTTAGATCACCCAAGTGGGTCTAAGTTGGACCGCGCCTAAAGTCTAAAATTGGACTCGTCCTCACGGTTCGCTCCTCCAGTGACTTACCTCACTTACCTCGTGCAGCTCTACTTGACTTCTTAACCCACCAGGACTTCCTGCCAAGGCTTAACCACCTTGGTCTTTCTGCCAAGTCTCAACTAACTTGGTCTTCGGCCAGTTGTCAGGCTCCGCGGATCCAACTGAGACTTCCTGCCAGGGCTCAACCACCCTGGACTTCAGCCTGATGTCTGGTTCTAAGTCTTTCAACCCTGCACACTTAGTAAAGAGGTTAAACCCACAATAAACCTAACTTTAACTTATTTGTCATTCATCAAAACTTAAGTTTGACCGTTAATGCAAACTGCACCAACATGTGAAATATGTAAATACGCGCAATACACTAGGCGGATCCCAACAAAAATCAATTTCAAAACTAGATTTTCAAAATCATTTCTCAGAACTCAATTTCATTTTTTTTGAAAAAAACTTCATTTTAAAATTGACTTCAAAGGACTTTATTCAAAGATATTTTTAAAATAAATCTTCAAAAATATATCTTAAACTATGTTTTTCAAAATATTTTTAAAAATATTTTTCAAAAGATTTTACAAATGAATTTCAAAAATAATTTATAAAGAATTTCAAGAATATTTTGAAAAGAGTTTTACATAGATTTTTCAAGAGGTTTTACAAATGATTTTCAAAAATATTTTATAAATAATTTTTAAAAATACTTTCAAAATAATTTTACAAAGGATTTCAAAAATATGTGCTAAATATTATTACAAAGGGGGTTTGAAAATGTTTTTTAAGAATTAAAAAATGTTTTTTAAAAGTTTTGAAAATATTTTGCAAAAGACTCTTTTAAAAAATATTTGAAGATGTTTTTACAAAAAGAATTGTAAAGAATATTTTGCAAAGGTTATATTTTAAAAAGGGATATTTTAAAAATGTAAAAGTAACTCTTAAAATTATTCAAATTATTTTAAGAGTAAGAAATAATGTTAGGGAGTTAGATTACATATACTCTGTTTAGTTATAATTTTTGACTAACTTTAAATAAATTATTAGCTATAAAAAGGTGAAGATTATTAATACAGAGAGTATTAGATGATCAAACATAGAGTTTTGATGTATAACAAAGGATTCAAAATTATATATTATATGTTTTGAATTATATATCAAGTTTGAAGGTGTAGGTAATTTAATTAAGGAGGTCTAGTAGACCAAGTAAACTGACTACCAAGTAAGGAAGTTTTGTAGGTTAGATGGATCAAATACCAGATAAGGAATCTTTGGTAGGTCAAATGGATTAGATATCAGATAGTAAAGTCATGGTAGCTAAAGTGAAGTGGAGGAGACTAACAATGAAGACCTGATAAGTCAAGAAAATCAAATATCAAATAGCAAAGTCCTTGTAAATCAAATAAACTGAGTATCAAATAGTGAAGTCCTAGTAGATCAAGTGGACTAGATACTAAACAGTAAAAACTCGATAGGTCAAAGAGATCGGATATTGGGCAAGTAAAAAAGCATTGATGGGTTAAGGTTAACTAAATACTAGGTACAAGGTAAGTCCAAGAAAAATCCTTCTAGCAAAGAAAATTATTAGGAAGCATCTCATCTCTAGAATGTTTTAGACCCTTAAGTCAATTAAAAATCAATAAGCATTTTGATATTAAAGTTAATTAAATAGTTGACAAACAGTCATTTGCTCTATTACTATATTTTATATGCTTTTTAAACTAACTCTATGTTCTATCAATACTTAAGTTTTTCGGATAATCAAATAAGATATTTCTGATCGACAAAAAAAAGAATATTCAAGCGACTGGAAGATTCGATGTGCAAAGACTTCATCTAAAAGCTCAAGTGGCAAGGATAAAGTTCGACAGGGAGACACCAAAGGAGGGCATGGTTTGTGTGGGCTTAGACCATCCTTATGCACCTTCTTATTAATGCTCATATTGCGGGAAACAACTATTTGTATGGCCCAAAAGACCAATTATATAAAAGAAGTAACATTGCAATTGTGAAGACACTGATCCTCATTCTCTCCACTCTTCTCATTTAATCCTACTCTTTTCCTCTTAAGCTCCTCCACCGAAGTCTCGGACATCTTCGATGACATCTGATGGGTGTTAATCTAGACAAGTTCATCCATATCAACTAGAAAAGTCGATTCACTAGCGTTTAGCATGGAGGCTAATTTTAAAAGAATTATGTATCGTAATGTAATTTAATTTATACGATTATTTTTTTCTAATTATCTGTGTGAGGTTGCGACTTGTTTATATAATATAATTGTGTAATTACATTATATTAAATTAATGAGATTTCATACAATATAATCTATTGTTTGTATCGTACATTCACTAAAATATAATTTACAATATGTGATAAAAAAAATTGATTTAGTTTATTTTTAAGCATGGACTATATATCTTCTGGAAAATATATTAGGAATATGTGAGTGAATAAAAGAGGATTATGCCTTTTACTCCATTTATCCTCTCATAATTCTATCATCGATGTGACATAAAGTTCTCGTATTTAAACCTATAGTCCAACTAAAATATGCACAAAATTCATAACTAGGCTTTGAAGTATAAATTTTAGTTGGACATGAAAAACTTGCGAAACATTTAAAAATTTACATTGTTAAATTACAAGATCATGTGCTGTATGAAAACATCTGTCTATCAGAATAATCTTTTTCTAAAACATGATTTACTGAAACCTAAACTATCTAGTGGTTAAAAATTTCATGTTTCCGAATTGTGGAGATTCCGGTGCATAATAGAGAAGAAAAGATATTCTTCCAAAAATCACGACATTCCTTTGAGTCGTGCTCGTCCTGTCCTATTGAGGGTGAGGAAGACATCAAAAGGTTATATATATATATATATATATATATATATATATATATATATATATATATATATATATATATATATATATATATATATATATATATGATTGATATCCTGCGCGAGTGTTTTGCGCGACTGCTACGCGACATCCGACGTGGCGAGAAGTTTCACTGTTCA
>NW_027430390.1:0-10561 GCF_044706935.1 Curcuma longa | reverse complement strand
CTTTCGAATGTTAACAACTATAGTAGTTCTATGCATTTTTTAATAGTTGATAAATTACAATAGCATGCTAATTAGTAGATTAGTAGTGGAAGGTAAGGTTTGGAGTTACTGATCCCTTTTGATGCCAACATGTTATTTAGGATAAATTCAGATGCTAGCATTGCTTAGTTTTAATGCCAAGTTGATACCCTGTCTAGGTTTCTAAATCCATGTTTAGAAATTGCTAAATATATTTAATTGTCATGCATATATCTGTTTAATAGTCTAGAATTATTTAATACATGTGGTAGAACTTAACTATAGGTTTATTTGGGTTTTGGTACGAAGTAGAATAGACTGAGACCAGTATAAACAGAATTTTTACTCCCTTCTCCATGCTCTTAGATTGTAACTATGGTTTGATCATTGTTATTAGGATGGTTAGACTTTATGTTACTTATTTGGGAACATGTGTTTACTCAACTATCACTTAGCAAGAAAGTTAAAATTAATCGTAGAGTTTAGCACAGAATTTCTACTCCCTTCTCCATGCTCTTTGATTGTAATGATTGCTAGGACCATTGTTTGCTATCATGTTTAGACTTTAAGTTGCTTATTGAGAGCATGTGTTTACTCAACTATCACATAGCAAGAAAATTTAAATTAATAGTAGTTTTAGCAAATATAAGTAACGGATCGCCTTGAGGTAAGAAGGGCGGTCGTTACAGAATCTATGCAAATGTATAAATATTGAGGAATGGTAAAGAGTCCATAATCAATCAAACATAATCTTGAGGAATTCGAAATCCTAAGATCATTTTTCTCAAATCCCGTCACTAGTTGATTTACTTCGATTGAGGTTTAGGAGCTCGACTACACTCACTTTCCTCAATCTCAACTCAATTTACATGATCTCTCCACCCATCTTATGATTGTTTAGTGATTGATTCTTCGGCCCCTGTGGTTCGATATCTTTTATTACTTGACGACATTCCGTATACTTACGGAGTCCCATCAGATAATCAGAAAGCTCTAGAAAACTTATCGCGACAAGTGTTATTGCGTATTCTTTGATACTAGAATTTTCTCTTATATCGACCATTATCGATCGTCGGCTAGTATCAAAGACGGTGATGCAACTCGTGGCTTTGGGAAGCCGTCCAAATGAGAGCTTGGCGTGGATCACCAATAGAGATGGAGCTTTGATAGAGCCACTCGATTGATGTCAATTCCATTCCACAGCATCTCCGTTAGGTATATCTTGAATAATTATTATTCTTTAAAAATTTAAAATTCCAGTTATGTTTTATATATGTTGTATCCTGCATACGTGTATTATGAGTGTTGTAATAATTAGATGTAATTATTATCTTTTTTCGTTGCGCATGTTTGTGAAACGTGTAAACATGCACAACGCACCAGGCCCGAATCTAACACAGACTTCCCCTACCTAGCCTCCAATTAGTACTTCTCCTTCCTAGCTTCCAACTAAAACTTCTCCTTCCTAGTCTCC
Source organism: Curcuma longa (assembly GCF_044706935.1). NCBI lineage: Eukaryota > Viridiplantae > Streptophyta > Magnoliopsida > Zingiberales > Zingiberaceae > Curcuma > Curcuma longa. The sequence continues at coordinate 9,069 of NW_027430390.1, read as the reverse complement.
AACTAGGACTTTTTGTCAGATCAAACTAACTAGAAATTCTTGCTCGGTCCAACTAACTAGAACTTCTCGCTAGTTTTGTGGTCAACTCTGACCTGACTAGACTTCACTCACATCCAACATCAAGTCCTATTTAGATCAACCCTTGGTCAAACTGATCAGACCTAGGTATATTGTTAAACATTGAATCCTAGAGATAGACTGGTGCTCCCTGCACCAACACAAGGATAGTGCACAACCGTGACTAGGGCCACGGATAGATAGTGTATCATGTTGTCCTTACGCTTTCGTCTCTAATTTCTGCTCAAAAGCCAAAATCTCCACCTCTTATCAATAAAGACGCAAGCCGCAATCATTTGAACTAAAATGATTAAATCAATGTAAATGTTAGAAGTTTATGCAAATATGCTCTTGTAATATAGTAAATGCATATAAAATAGAATCGAAAATATGAATATGAATCACACACATCAGTATATTACAATCTAGATCTTCTGGAAGCAACTACAAGGCTAGCAAAACATATTTCATAGTTGTAAAGTTATTTCATTATATTGCATCTACTTTTCATTATATCTTTGGATTCTTGATTGTATGAATAGGTGATATGGTAAGAAGAGGGAATCATACGTGGCATAGTCAAGTCAATAGTAAGCTTAGATGGAGGTCAAAAGTCAAGACTCGATGGGAATCAAAGAGCCAATCTCGACCTCATTAGTTTAATTCGAGAAACTTTAGCTCCTCTATTCGCCGGCGCAGCCACTACCAATTCCAGAGGACACAGCCTCCTTGACTCCTTCATCGACTCGGTCACCTCGACTCTAGAGGATACAACCTCCTCAACTCCTTCATCTACTCGACCGCCTTGATTCCAGAGGATATAACCTCCTTGACTCCTTCATCAACTCAGTCACCCAACTCCGGAAGACACAACCTCCTCGACTCAGTCATCAACTCGGCCATCTCGATTCTAGAGAACACATCTTCCTCGACTTCTTCATCAACTCAGTCGCCCTGACTCCAGAGGACACAACCTCTTGACTCAATTACCCCAACTCCAAAGGTATGATATGATAAGAAGAGGGAATCATACGTGGCAGAGTCAAGTCAATAGTTAAGTTTAGGTGGAGGTCAAAAGTCAAGATTCGATGGAAGTCAAAGAGCCAATCTCGACCTCATTAGCTTGACTTGATAAACTTTGACTCCTCCATTTGCCGACGCAGCCACTACCGATTCTAAAGGATAGCCTCCTTAACTCCTTCATCCACTCGGTCACCTCGACTCCAGATGATACAACCTCCTTGACTACTTCATCAACTCGACCACCTCAATTCCAAAGGACACAATCTCCTTGACTTCTTCATCAACTCAGTCACCCCAACTCCAAAGGACACAGTCTCCTCAACTCCTTCATCAACTTGACCACTTCAATTCCAGAGGGCACAATCTCCTCGACTCCTTCATTGACTCAGTCACCCCAGCTCCAAAGGACACAACCTCCTTGACTCCTTCATCAACTCGGTTACCCTGACTCTAGAGGACACAACTTTCTCGACTTCTTCATCGACTCAGTCACCCTGATTCCGACGCGACCATTACCGATTCCAGAGGATAGTCTCCACAACTCCTTCATCCAATAGGCTCCAAAGGACACAACCACCTCGACTCTTTCATCGACTCAGTCACCCCATCTCTAAAGAATGCAACCTTCTCAACTCCTTCATTGACTCACTCACCTTGATTCTGAAAGATGCATACTTCTAACTTCCTTCACAATCTAATCATCCTATAGGACCTACTAACGATTACTGCGAATATTCTAAACATGACACCACAAACAAGCATAGGAATAGTCATAGAGGTGTCAGACTTGGTCCCCTAAATGTTGTCCTACATACACATTACATGTAATAAATGGAGAAGTAAGTAATGGTTATTGGATATGGTCTCCCAAGATTGTAGACGTGGAGATGTTCTTTTAGCTAATTATAAAAACTCTGGAGAAAACACGCAAATGAGAGGTGATTAAGTTTTCCTTCTTCTTCTTCTTCTTTTTTTTTTCTTTCTCTATTACTCTGTTGTTTTCATCTTTCATAAACTCCTATTCTAACATGAGCATCGGAGTGGCAATGACGAGATCCCTCGGCACCCATCTTAATTCTCATCGGAGTATTGCAGGTATCTTTGGCGTCTTCCACTTTTCCAGAATATTCAACATTCGCCATCTCTGCTGTCTTATCTTGTTGATCCACCAAACCATGATCTCAATCAGGAATAATAGATTTTGTAAAAGGTTTCTGCACTTTCAAAAAGATATCTAATAAAGAGAAAGAATTGTAGTATTACTATTAGGACTCTAGACAGTAAAATAGGAATCAAGGGTTCGAACTATGTAAAATCAAAGTGTTATTTTGTTTGTATTTTATTTTATGTTTTATTTCTACTATGTACTAATCTTTTGTAGAAGAATTCACGATCATCGAATGAGAAATGCAAATCGCTATTCACTTGCCACTCTCTAATGACATCATCAATCCCAATAAAAATTTAAAAAAATCAAAATTAAAGTTTGATGCGTAGGAGATGCAAGACATCTTACGAAGCACTAAGACTTTAATAAGCACTCCACAAAAGAATATAAGATGATCCTTGAATCCGAACTATGCTAATGACATTGTAAAATTTTACAACATAATTTAGCAAATACAACTCTCATACTCTCTGCATCTCTTGGTCATTCCCAAGCTCTGAAACAGTGATTGGGAATGCTTCCTCGTTGCTTGGTTTATCGTCTGAGTCCCATTCTGGTTGCACCATGCTCCTAACGAACTCTGTAAACAAGGGCCAATGCTCTGGAGAGAATAACTCTACGCCCATCCTATGGTAAGTAAACGAGTCTAGTCTCATATTGTTGTCGAATAAATTCTTCTTAATTCTATTAAATCCATTAGCACCAACTCTGATGAGAGAAGAGTTCTCGCCAACAACTCCCACTCCTTGCTTCTTGCATGCCGTCACTATTTGAGACAACAACGACTCCGGGCTAGACTGGAGTTCTTGAGGTTGGTCTCGATCTGAGAGTTCAATACCCGGAATGATCATTTTGCAAGAATGTTTTGCAAAAATGGATGCGATGCTCTCGTAGCCGTCTTTGCCTTGAGTGTTGTAGAGTCCAGCCGTCAATTGAGATGGCCGCGATTGGGTGTTATGCCACCAGTGAACAAGTGGCACCTTGGCACACATGGGTGTAGGCAAATCGCCAAGGGCATTTGATGCGACAGAGAGCAAGCGATCACCATGAGAAAGGAGCATCCCGGAGTACCATGAAAGGAAGAATTGGCCATAGGGAGTCTCCCAGGATCCATTCCTCTCCTTGAAGAAGTTGTTGCCTACGTTAGGCGATGCATGGTACTGGGGTGCATCATGTGGGCCTCCGAGGCCCCAACAGGGTTGACATACATCCTCGGCATGCCGCTTTAGGTCTGCCAGCATGTACTTATCGTAGCATTGGAACTCTCCTACACCAATGATTGGTTGGTTGTTGCTCGGTGGGGGGAAAGAAGGGTATCGAAGTTCACCATTGGGTCCAAGGCCAACAGTTATGTCCTGTTAAACAAAGGCTCATTTTTTTATCATGCTATTGTTGTAAAGTGCAAATATAGTATATCTACATGAAAAATATCATGGGATTAAAAGGATGGAAAATATTTCCATTGTATGAGACTTTTGGGAAGAGTCTCAAAGTCATGAGGATTTAAGTCCGTAAATATGTAGAGATATTTTGATTCAAAACAGCTATGAATCGGAGAGAATGCAAGGCGGAAGTTATGAAAGAACTCATCGTAGACTTCCATCGGGGTCCTACCGCCCAGGACAGGAAGGTCATCAACGGCGAAGGAGAGGCAATCATGGTGGCGGTTTCTCGATAAATCAGTAAAGAAGATGTCGGGATCGCTGTGAGCTGCGTCCGAAACAAATTTAGGCAGCGGGAGGTTGGGGTGCTCGTGGGCATGGAGGTTGAGAGAAACGCGGAGGCGGAGTCCGGCGTCTCGGGCCATGGCGGCAACGGCAAGGTAGGAGGACCAACCATTGTCGGAGGCGAAGCCCCATGAGATGGGGAGGTCTACCCCATGGACGCCTAGGAGGCAGAGGGCGCGAAGGCCGGCTTCAATTGCCTTGTCGTGATTCACGATATTCGAATCGGAGACAACGTCCAACGGTAGACCAACGAAGAGGGGAGGTGGAGATCGAGGTGGATTGACCTGAGGCAAAAACAGTAGTGTGTACGATTAGGAAACTAGTTATTTCTAGAAAAAATAAATCCTACATAAATTTTAGTTTCGTTGTAGATTCAAAAGATTCACGAGAGACACCTTGCTCAATTTTGTTGACTTCATTCTTTTTTCCGCCACAACTGCCTCGGACTGGACAACTCTAGTTCGGCCCACCTTAATTGCTCGCTTCCTTAAACAACTCCTCGACAGTGAAAGGCAGGCAGCGTCGTTCGTCTTGGTGACTGGCTTCCATGCCGCTTTATTTTGGGTACTCAAAAATGGCTCCAGCTTGGCGGTGGCCTGATTCACCCTCAAACCGAGCTCCATTTCTTCTTTGAGAAAATAGAGCTGGTTTGAGACGGTGAATGAAGAAGCAACGAGGAAAAGCTAAGAATGCATTTGAAATTGGAGCACGGCAATATGGTTCAGGCAACGCACTAAAAAGACACATCTCAAGTGCTAAAAAAAGCAATCCCATGTGACAGACTCGTTCATAACCACAAATAACTTGGAAACAATGGTCAGTCGGGAGATCTTTAGAATTGGACGAAGTAATTTTGATCGACCATAATTACTATATTTATACTTGTCTTGCCGATGATTAAGGGTAATGGTGCATTTAGACAATTAAATAATTAATTTGATATGAACAGTATCTAAAAAACAATACTGGTCGAAAAATGAAAAAATAATTAATGAAAGGAATACAATACATCGAGATAAAGCCAAATGATGCATCTATAAAATTTAATTATCATCATTAAAATGACTACAACTGAAATCAATGGCGTTGGTGGCGGAGAACAGAGAAGAGAAGAGGGAGGGTGTTGCTGTCGGGAAAGGAAAGGATGAGGTGTTGCTTGGCACCTTGGAGGGAGAAGAAAGAACTCATGTTTGTCCTGTCCTCTGGCGGAGACTTTCTCTGGTGATCGACGGCGGGCGGACACAAATCTATTTGGCGTCGGTGGTAGCAAACAGAACAGAATGAACAGAATAGAGGAAGAGCAAGGGAAACTTGGGATTTTTGGCTTCTTCTCCTCCTCACGCACGCAGCCAAGATAGTGTTTCTATTGCAGCCTTCTCCCACGCGGCCAGCAAAGGCGGCGCTACCGATTCCACCTCCTTCTCGCTGACGAAGAGGAAGAACAGGGGCTAGGGTTTTTTTGCCAATCCTCGTTGCTTCGTTGCGCTCTCTAATCTCCGCAATCTACCCCTTTTAACCACGGCCGCAGCGGGCTTCTCAGCGCCGGAAGCGAAACTGCGACGGCGTCCGACGGTTCCGACGGACGCAAGTGTCGCGCGAGACGCGATCACGTGGATGCAATCGCGCGGCGAGCGGCGAACGGCGAGCGACGAATCGGGGAAGGAAAACGGGCTGAATCGGAGAAATAAAACCAGACTGAATTAAGGATTACGATAGTAAATCAGTTTAATCTTGGTTTGCTTAGTTCACTAATCAAACGATTTCTGATTTGATCCAAATCAGTTTTGTTCAATTCGTTTTCACAAGACGAAGCTTCTCATCACATCCGTTCTACCAAAAACTTTTCTATTATGAATCAAACCAAGTTGATTTAATTTGATTTAATATTGTATCGTGTGGTTCAATAATCAAACGACTTTCAATTTGAACAAAATCAATTTCATTCATTTCATCTTCATAAGAGGAATTTTATCATTTTGTCCTTTGTTCGGGCCAAACCAGACTTTATTCTCTCGAACTAAGAATCAAATTCTCAAACTTGTTTTAAGTTCTTTGAAAAACTTATAGTGCATGTGACCCAATAGGTTCTCGGTTATATTGATCGTCTGTAATTAACCATTAATTGCGAAACGATCATGAGTAACACCTAGTAGTACATCATGATCCTCAATTAATCAGAAAATCAACGATTGATTCTAGAACACTTCTAAACCCTTCAGTAGCTTTAATGAGACGTATCTCGTTCCTTTCACCGTCTTATACCTCGTTTGGTTCAGGATATGGTCTATATGTGTCAGACCCCACTAGGATGACTACGTCACACCTAGCTCAAACTACTTTCTTGTCCTATGGATTCAAGTTACTTATACATGTGTCCAAGAGTACCGTACTTTTGACATGTAATACTTTGGCCAAAGATTTTAGTAACAATTATAATAAGCAGTCGCAGGGTATACCTCTTTTTACAAAGAGTGGTGAATCCTCTATGGGCTATTCAAACACCTTCGGACACTTTGACGTATACCCAATCATCCTGGGTCCACACCTCATCAGAGATGTCTGCTTAAGATGTCAAAGTATAAGCCTCCATGACCAAGGTGACTTGAATACCGCAAGTCCAAGGAAACCCGCACTTAAGTTGCAATGAGATCTTCATTGACATATGTAGAAAACCATATGAAGTCTCAAGGCAGGTCACTCCAATGAACTAGTTACCTTTAACTAGAATCCACGTTTAACTCTCAACATCCAATGTCTCCAGCAGTGAGATCAGCTGCTTGACAAACCAAGGAGTTTAAACGTGCTAGTCTCAACAGAATCGATGATGCCCGTGCTCATCAATTCCTCGACTAAGGATAATTTCAATACATTCATAATTACACATGTAGAGATGCTCACTAGTTGCGATCCAATCACAAATTCTCTTATGCTATGAATCGTATTACAGACATTTAGTAATTGAGTTTAAGATCCAATCAAACACATGGAGAATGTGCACTCAAATAATGAATTTCTATCTATCCAATAAATAGTGTAACCCTAAGGCGATTACCTTAGGACACCTCTCAAATATAACAGAGGTGTCCCGACCACTAGGACTTTGCCACCTCACCGTCTCGCTGACCCGTTCCACTGACATCCGATCGTCTAGAACCAATCCAGACACTTGGATGTCCTATCGTCTGGATCCAGATAAGAGCCCCCATAACACAAAGTTCCAACCCCTCATTTCTTGCATTACAAGTTAGCCCAAAACACAAAAGTAACAAAAAAGTGAACAGTTTTTCAAACTATTTGGTTTTGACTTCAAGTTTTCAGTGAAATCCTAGGTCAGACCGACGCCTACTGTTCCCCTTACCGGGAACGTGTCTTCATCCATTCCACTCGAGAGAATTTATCTTATGCCAACCAAGTCCTTTAGACTTGTTGGACTTTTACTTAACCTCGATCCTTAGCCCCCAAGACTTCCACCGCTAGACATCCAGTCCTCTAGACTCGCCTAGACTTTCGTCTGGTGCACTTGATCCGCCAAGATTTTCTACCTAGTCCTCTTGATCAGGACTTCCTTGCTCAGTCCTCCAAACTAGGTCTTCCATCTAATCTTTCAGATTAGGTCTTTCTGCCTAACCTCCAACTAGGACTTCCACCACTAGCCACAACTAAGATTTTCCTGTGCCTAGCCGCAACTAGGGCTTTCTTGTGCTACCTGCACACTTAGTTCAGCTTATCAGATTACTTCACACACTTAACTTGAACCCTTTGTCATTATCAAAACTTAGGTTCAATCATCTAGTGCTCACTGCACCAATAAATTATAGGACCGAAAAGTTGCTCTAAAGGGGATGAATAACACTCGTCTCTTTTCCTTTATTCTTTCTATTAGAGTGTTAGTATAATATTGGAATAATAAAGAACATAAAGAAAAGACAAAGACATAATAGTTTTACTTAGTTCACCTCCTCCAGGATGCTACTCCAAGGCTTGTATACTCGGTGTGAGTCCACTATCCCTTTCTCTTTTTCGAAAACCTTTCAAAGGCGTAGAAATCGCTTATAGAATTAAATACAAGCACAAATAATATAAAATGAAGCACATATATAAAATAATACAAACAACGCTTGTTAACCCGGTATGGAAGTCCAAAGTGCTGCAACACTTCTCCTCGCGCTTGATAAATCAATATTTGCTATAAAATGATATCAAACAATATTATGAAAACCCCTCTACACTAATGCAGTATAGAGATAACTCGGATTGTCTTTCACAAGAAATGTAGCGAGTGAATGATACATCTTAGGATCAATTTATTTGTGAATGATTTTGGGCTTATATTTAAGCTATAAATGTTAAAGATGAGCAATAAAAGACAACCTATCTAACCTAAACTACGATTGCATGAATTAAAGAAGCACAAAGCGATTAATGAAACTAAAGTAATTAATGAAACCTAGTTTAATCTAATCTACTTGCCACGAATAAGAAATCAAGATAACTAAACTCTGAATGCAATTCACTCATGAAATTGGTAGCGATTAATCTAACCTAGCCTACTGAACTAAATGAAACCAAAAATCACAACATATCAAACAATTAACTAAATCAACTATTCAAGAACCAAAACAAGTTCAAATACAAATGCATGAGGGACTAAACCAAATGTTCTCCATAATTCAAATCATGAAAAGGATCTACACATCACAATAAGGAAATCTAGATCAAGAAGGTGCTCACAAACCAAGCTAGGGTATCCCTTAAAATTTGTATCAATTTGGCTCTATGGTGAAGATGATCATATGATGGTGGATTTTGTTGAAGCTCGAAGATTTGCAATGGTGGCTGGTTGGAATTAGATGAAAGGTTGTTGATGGATCCTAGCATTGGAGAAGTGGAATTAAGATTTTATCGAAGCATGGGAATCCCCAAGACTTGATAACACTGTTAGTGATGTACTAATGCTTGATCAACAGTAGGATGATGTCAAGGATGGAGAGGGTGTCTTGATGCTGATCGGAGATGGGTGAGGAAGTCAATGAATTTGCTAAGGAAGGAAATCCCCTTAACCCTAGTGAATGTGTGATGAAGGAGATGACGGAC
>NW_027430389.1:0-18973 GCF_044706935.1 Curcuma longa | reverse complement strand
CCACGCACATCAGGAATCCATGATCAATCAACCCTAATCTCGGGGAATTTAAAATCCTAAGATCGTTTCCCAATCTTGTCATTTAGCTTCCCTTTGATTGAGGTTTAGGTACTTGACTTCTCTCTCTCTTTCCCCATCACCTAAACTGGTGTATTCACAACTCTTTTTGTGTAAAATTTAGTGATTAAATTCCACGGTCCCTGTGGTTTGATATCTTTTATTACTTGACGACACCCATACTCTTGCAGGAACCTATCAATAACAAATCTAAGAAATCCCGATCAACAGATAAATTCTACAATCTAATCAAGGAAATTTAACCTAATCAGATTCAGGAGATTACATCAGATCTGATTCAATCCCTTGCCTTAGAAACAAACTCCGATTCGATTCTTCCCTCATTGCTGAGCATTGCCATCAACTCCACCGATTGATCTCCAATCGAGCTATGAGCTCAATCAAATCAAAGATCCAAAGAAAACCAAAGAAATCCAACACAATCAACAAAAGTTTCAGCCCTTACCGATCGATTCCCTCAGCTCTCGCCTCCGTCGCTTCGCGCTGATCGCCACCCGATCAGATCCAACCCGATGAAAATCCAACTCGACGGTCGAAGCTCTTGGTCACCAACGATTCACCTCCGCGTTGGCATCGGCTTCGTTTGAATGCGACCACGTGATCGAGGAAGGAAGAAGCAGAGGAGAAATCGCGATCTCGCGATCGGAAAGAAGAAAGTCATGACTTTTAAAACCTTCTTAACGAGTTTTGGGTTTAACCCAACCCGAACCCAAATCCAATAACCCATTTGATTAATTGGGCTGGTTTAAATGGTTATTAATTGTGCTAATTAGGGCTGATTTAATTGGCTTCATTAAACCTTAATGACAAATTATTAGAGGTAAAGTTTATTCACCTCATTTAACCCCAAAATTTCTCGTATTTTACATTCTCCCCCACTAAAAAAATTTTATCCCCAAATTTATTATCTTCATACTATAGTGCAGAAATACCATAGTAATTGAAATCATATCTCAAGTAAATAGATGAGGGTATCGAGCCCGGATAGTATCCTCTAGCTTCCAAGTGGCCTCCTCATTTGTATGGTGTTGTAATCCGACTTTTACAAGTCGAATGATTTTGTTCCGCAACTGTCGCTCCCTATGACCAAGAATCCACACTGGAATCTCCTTATAAGATGCGTCCGACTGAAGAGGAACAGGTACTTCCTTCAGAATATGAGTAGGATGAGGTACGTATTTCCGCAGCATGAAAACATAAAATACGTTATGAACACCAGCAAGTGTCGGCGGTAATGCAAGGCGGTATGCCACCTCACCAATCCACTCCATATCTCAAATGATCCTATATAGCGCAGAGCTAACTTCCCCTTCAATCCGAACCTCTTCACCACTTTCGTGGGTGATACGCGTAAAAATACATGATCCCCCACAGAAAACTCCAAAGGCCTACGTCTCTGATTCGCATAACTCTTCTATTGATCCTGAGCCTCTAACATATGTCGTCTGATAACACGTACAAGCTCGGCATCCTGCTGAATACACTGTGGATCCAACAGTTGTCTCTTGCCAACCTCCTCCTACAACATCGGAGATCGGCAAGGTCTACCATACAAAGCCTCAAACGGAGCCATCTGAATAGTAGAATGATAGTTATTATTATATGTGAACTCAATCAGATGCAAGTGATATACGCAAAAGTATCTGTCAGATTCTCCAACCAGGAATGTGCAATCCATGAGTCAGATCCCCATGGAATAAAGTAAGTTGATCCTTGACGGACTTTGCCAACAACGGTATCCGGCTCTTATCCACAACCTTACTAGCAGTAGCCGGTACCGGATCCGTCAAGGGTATCTCCTGACTATCCACAACATCCTCAGGAAATCCCCGTCTCTATTGGCGTAGCAGGTCGTCTCGTGGCCGACCACGTGTTCGGTTTTGTACAAGGGCCATAATATAATGAAATACCACCTGCTAACACAACTATTATGAATTTCTAGGAAATGAATAAATGTACTAAAAATTCTTACTTACAACTACTTGGAGAATCATGCCGTTGTTTGTTCCATCTAACAACCTAGATCAAGTAAACCAAAATACGATAAAAAATCCAAACGAAATAATATGGACTTTGTAACCTAGGACTCGATCGACTTAATACGCTGTGATAAAAAAAATTAGCTCCGATACCAATAAAATTGGTATCATTCCCCTGAATGGACCTCGCAATCTAAAGCGTTGATACCATAAAATTGTCACGTCCTGAGAGACAGCTGTCCAAAAAATTTTGGCAGCATCTCCCTGTAACAATTCAACTTTTCTGAATACATTTAACATAAGGCCTACACGGCTACAATCCACATACCACAAAATATATAAAAATACTAAACTACATAAATAAGGTCTCACACGGCCACAAACTAGTCTTCTAACACATGCATGATATAACAAACCACCACAAGAAACCAGTAGCATATACATGAAAATCCACACGAGATAACAATTCACAAATGTAAACTCCACAACAAAACAAAGTAGAAACTCCATAAATCCACGATAATTGAAATTCCGTAGTAGAATTATAACAGGATCCAAGTCCACACAAATATAAACAGAAATCCAAAATAGAAATCTAAACACACGGAAGAAATCAAACTCCTCCTATTATAAAATGGGGGCAGTCTAGCAGAACTCCAAGCTTCAAGACAACATCCCTATCTGCTAGCTGGGGAGACAGAAAGGAAACCCCAGGGTCTAGGTAGTGAGTATAAAATACTCAATGAAATACTAGATAGAAGTGTACAACATATATATCAATATGGAAATCAAAGATATATAGTCTCCCAAGGTAATACATAATGGAAAAGGTCAATACTACATAACAGGTAATAGGAATCATACAAATTCAAACAATGCATGTAATGTCACACAATGCAACAATCATATATCAAACAAGTGCAACAACCATACACAGATGTAGTAAAATAAACTATCGACAAATGCAGCAAAATAACCTACCAACAAATGCATGCACATATGCAACACACATCACAAGCAACATGCATGGTCACCGTCTGCACTCGCCATCCCCAAACACCCACACAGGTAGTGAACTAGGGCGCACGACAGAACAACTACACACACTCCAATAACAGACCACTACATGTGAGTGGAGAGCAGGGAAAATATCTCAGGGGAGCTATCTAGCTGCCTGATCACTGTTTGCACTCAACATCCCCAAACACCCATCCAACGCAGTGAACTGGGGAGCACTATAAAAATCACCCGTTCCAACAATAGACCATCTACACGCGAGGAAGAGAGATAGTATTCTATGAGAGATATCTAGCTAGTCCTGGTCGCACCCACACAGGCAGTGCTATAATGCTCTCACTGTACCACTATCAACAATGGTCTTAATGAGAACCAACAACAACAACATCAGCCAACAATACCTACTACTAGCATGTAGATGTTATAATGCTCAGCTCAACAAATAATGACCACATCTACTAGGATATACTCAACATTAATCATAACTAGTCATCATAGATTAACAACGAATAATGAGACTGTATTGATGGCAATTAAATCATATCATAGGTCAACAGTTATGTATCAAGCGACGAGTGTAATAAGGATAACAACAAGATAATTAGCATGTGTAATAAGGATAACAACAAAATATCTAACAGTGGATTTATAATAAGTCACGCACTACAAACAAGATCTGTATTGACTAAGTATAGGAGTACCCACTTGGTATGATGCACGTCGAAATAAGAACCCCTATAAAATATAAACCTCGTATATAGCGGGATCCACAATTAAGGTCTTGCAATGTTAAAACAACAACACCCACTAAATATAATAATATATTTATATCTTACAATAAAGTAATTCCCTACTTAACCATTAACCTCAACCAGATTTAACTTAATCAGATCCAACCCATCCAATTAACTCATGCTAATTAAATACGAGTTAATTTCCTTTACAAACTCCAACTAGATCTAAATCAACCTAACCCATAAAATCCATCAACCATGGTAAACCATGACTAATCGAACAGTATCAACCTTTAATCAAATTTAACTCAATCCACAATCAATAGATCAATCCATTAAATTAGAACAAAAACAATGCTAATCGAACAACACTCAAATCAACATCCATTCCACCCCTAATCAGCCTTGAATCCTTTAAAAATTGAAACATCTAAAACCGATTAGAACAGAATCACAATCCGATCAATCTAAGCCACAATAGATCCAACACATAGAAACCCGATCTCTATTCCATCGAAATAGAACAAAACAAATCCAAGAAATCCCGATCAACAGATAAATTCCACAATACAATCAATAAAATTCAACCTAATCATATTTAGGAGCTTACCTAAGATTTGATTCAATCCCTTGCCCTAGAAACAAGCTCCGATTCGGTTATTCCCTCACTATCGAGCACTGCCATCAACTCCACCAATTGTTCTCCAATCGAGTTGTGAGCTCAATCGAATCAAAGATCTGAAGAAAATTGAAGAAATCCAACACAATCAACGAAGGTTTCATCCCTTACCAATCAATTCCCTCAGCTCTCGCCTTCGTCGCTTTGCGCCGATCGTCACCCGATTAGATCCAGCCACTCCCTGATGAAAATCCAACTTGCCAGCCGAAGCTCTTGGTCACTGGCGATTCACCTCCGCGTTGGCACCAGCTTCGTTTGAATGCGACCACGCGATCGGGGAAGGAAGAAGTAGAGGAGAAATCACGATCTCATGATCGAGAAGAAGAAAGCCACGACTTTTAAAACCTTAACGAGTTTCGGGTTTAACTTGACCCGAACCCAAATCCAATAACCTATTTGATTAATTAGGCTTTAATTGGGCTGGTTTAAATGGCTATTAATTAGGCTAATTGGGGTTGATTTAATTGGCTTCATTAAACCTTAATGACAAATTATTAGAGGTAAAGTTTATTCACCTCATTCAACCCTAAAATTTCTCGTATCTTACAATTTCACTTGCATCCACGTATATCACTACTCCGCTGGGATCTCGTAAAATAAGAATATTATAATTTTCGATCTGAAATATGTTTACAATTTCATCTTGTTGATATGCAATATCTTGCCAATGTTCTTTAATTTTTTTCGTGCTTTTATTTTATAAACAGTCCATCAATCATTTTTATCACGTTTTAAACTAGGATATGAAATATAAAATACTTGAATCGCTTGTTGTATCATCACAAATGATTCATATCTCTTATATAATCTCTTATAATTTATTTCAACCAAATTATACTATGGTTACACCTTCATCCCTTTGACAAGGTTAAACCAGCGACATATAAATAAAATAATTTATATTTCTGGACCAAGGTATTCCACCTATATAATTTTATCCAATAACCCATAAAAATTATTGCTTGCAGCTCTATCATTGGGTGATTAAACACAAATCCTGCCATTTATTATAGTTTTTCCCATTCCATAATCCTAAGTATGAAAGTTATATCGATTTATAAAATATGCTGACAAAATCCGTATCATTGCTTTTAGACCTCATGAAAGATGGAATAACAATTTTTGCTCAACGTGAGCTTGATTATCATGGACCTAAAGTCAAATTCCAAAATTAATTAAAAGTCAAAATATGTGTAAATCAAAATTAAAATTGTTACTCACATATAATTTGAACCACGATGCAAATTTTTAATCACAGAAGCTATTAAACTTTTGTGTTGACATTTCAGAATTTAAATTCAAAAAAAATCCTATGAAAAAATTAATTAGAAAATATATACTCACTCAAAATATGATGTTATTTCTGGATAATTCAGTAAAATATATGTGTAAGCTGCTCGTCATGCTTGACTAGTTAAGTATCTCTCTTTACATGATCCACTTGGTCGACCAAAATAATTAAAAATAAAAAATGAGGTCAAATTGAGGACTGTCGTCATTTCTTCCCATTGGTGGCACCTGGCCATCAGTGGGGCCACCTACGACAAGCGGGGAGGGGGAGACACGTGCAATAGGGAGGAGAGAGGAGAATATCGGTCGGCGATGAAGGGCTTTGTTCGTTGGAGAGATTCGACAGAGGCAACGATGGCGATTGGCATGATAGCGGCGATTGCGAAGAGGCAACAACTGGCTACTGGAAAATGCAAGAGAAAGAAAAGAGAGATTGAGAGTTAGGGTTATGCCCTAAATTTAGCGACGAATCCAAATTCATCGCAAAATATGTCGTTCAATTGGCGATGAAACTAAAGTTTTATCACAAATTTAAATGCAACAAATTAATATACATCGCGCATTCGTGACAAATAATTCATCCATCACTTAATTAGTGATGATTTTATTTTTCATGGCAAAATTGATGATGAATATTTTATTTATCATAAATTAGCGACAAAACATATTTTCATCACTATTTCACAATAAATTTTGTAACAAAGATATTTTTTACAATGAAAGTTGTGATGAATTTAATATGTTACTAATTCTGCAATAAAATAATTTTTATTACAAAATCTATCATAAATTGATGATGAAATATGTTTTTGTCACTAAATTTATTGTAATTTTGCGACAAAAAATATTCATCACTAAAATTCATCCCTAAATGTTCCTTATTTTGTAGTATATATAGTTTTTAGACAACTAATTAAAAAGTATCAAAAATAGAAGTACGATTTACATATGATATTCATCAACCTAAAAAGCTTATCACAGAATTCCAACAGAAATTAGGTAGAGAATTCTAGAAAATAAAATATTGATATAGTATATATTGAAATAATTATGGTTATATATATATGAAAACATAATAACAAGTGAAGACTATAAACGAATTAATGAAAGTGTTTCATATCAAAATAAGGTTAAATTAAGGATCAACTCTAAATATATATTTTTTATACTAGTTGTAGATGAACTCACTAGACACATCCAAAATAAATTATTATGATACATGTTTGCAAATGACATTGTCTTGGTTGATGAGACACGTGAAGGAGCAAATGCTAAGTTTGAATCTTGGTAGGAGATATTGAAAGTTAAAATCTTTAGGTTTAGTAAAGTGAATGTTAAAGTAAATGTGTGGATATATGATGATTAACATGATAAGAAATGAAAATATTAGAAAAAAAATTGGGATTGTATCTATTGAAGTAAAATTTAGAGAGATGTTTTTAAGATGATATGAATATGTATTTAGGTAACCAATAAATGCTTTAGTTAGGAGTTAGGAGCTGTGAGACTATGATAAATATACATATTAATCAAAGAAAAAAAGACTAAAAAAAACTTTATTAACAATAATAAAATAAGATAAATTTATTTAAATATATATGATTATATAGTAGGGGATCGAGTTTAGTAGTATAGGCGACCATTTAGTGGGATACATACTTGGTTATTATTATTGTTATATAAAATAATATGAAAAAATTACACTCCTTTCCTTGACAGTATCTTTGGACAACAAAAAGTCATCCTAAATTATCAAAAGAACACCCCTTTTATAAAAAATGATAAAAATAGTGCTCGAACATATTTCTCATTCTAAGAACATTATTATTTTAATATTGTTGTATCAGTTATTCTATTACTGCTATAAAATGTATAAAATAAACAAGTTCAACTTGATCAAAATACTATACATAGAGCAATTTTTTGCTTTGTCAAAATTATTTAAATTTGATCAAATCAATTCAACATAGTCAAAATTATTTTTAAAATATTGGATCAACTATTTAATAACTACTAATAATGTAACAACTATTAAATAATTGACTACTATACTGTTGTAACCTATTAAATATTTGCTACAATAATTTTAAGTAATTTTGATTAAATTATATTAAAAAATTGATATAAAAAATGCTCTATGTATAATATTTTTAATCAAATTAAATTAAAAAAATAATTTATTTTAACACATTGTAACTAACTGCTACATATATTGTAATAGCAACTAATCCATAGTTACCGCAACAATGCTAGAATAAAAATATTTTTAAGATGAGAAATATATTGTGTGCTATTTTGACTTTTTAAAAATAATTATTCTTTTGACAAAAAATAGTAATTAGTCGTGTATTTTTTTATTTTTGCTCAATGTCTTTTACCATTTCTACAATTTTCATGAGTTCAATATATGCATCATATTTTCCTCCAATTAAACCCTAATATTTATTCGGATGACAATAGAAAATCCACAAAATGTAAATTACTCGCATATATATATATATATTTGGTGTTCCAAAGTAAGTACAATTTAATGGACCAAAAATTTTGGTAGTTGTGGAGTTAGACTACACAACTGCCTTTTACTTTTAATGCCCATTTCCTTTTGCCTTTTTAGGTAGAATTTTGCTAATTAGAGGAAGTATTACCTTATTCAGGCATTGTAATTATATTAATTGGTGGGAGTTGTTAATAATGCTTTCTTTATTTTTCTTCGTGTCATTTTGGCTAATACACATCATGCAATGCAATGCAAGGTTCCTTGTTTTGTTTCATTGATTGGAAGAGTCTTTTTGGATTATGTAGTGATAAATTCAATTTAGTTCCAATAAAAGTTTCGCCACTTCCGGTGGTGGAGGGAGTTGGGTTGGAGACTTTTTATAAACTCTTCTTTTGGGAGAAAAAGGGATTGAGAAGAGTGGCTAGCTTAATTGAACTCTTGCTGATAATATTAAGTAAGTTAACATGCATTGCATTTTCTGATAATAGAAATTACAAATAGTATAGCCACGACATGTTCCATATATAAATGCCACCCTAATATTAATCCCACTCGAATCCAGAAACTATAATTAAACTCAACCACCTCATCTCTCTAACCCTCACCCATATTATTGCTGGAACTAGCTAGTCACCCGCCATCTTGTTGCCCCAATTAACTTTTGACCCTCCATTTTTAATTTGAAATTCTACTCCATCGTATGATTTCCTTTCCTTCCAACATCATCTTGTTGCCCGCCACTATAAGAAAAGAAGGAATTATCTGCCAAAGAAAATGACTAGTAATCCTATTTTCTTATCAATAATATATGGGGGTAATCAAACTGAGCTAAGCCGAATAGTAAGAGGCTCGAGTTCGAGCTCGGTTCATTTTCCTTAAGTTTGAGTTCTGCTCGAGTTTGATTTAAATTTTAATTCTTAAACTCGAGCTCGGTTCGTAATAAAATTAAATAGTTCGCGAACGACTCAACTTCGATTAAAAAATAACCGTTTTAAAGTTAAACAAGTTTAATTCGAGCTCGATTCGAAAATAATTCATTTAAAAGTTAAATGAGCTTACTTCAAACTTGGCTTGACTTGTTAATATATAATAGTTATAATTCATGTAATATATATATATATACACGCACACATTCGCGAGTTAAAAATATATATATATATATATATACACACACGCACACATTCGCGAGCCTTTTAACGAACACGTTCGTGAGCCTTTAAATAAATATGTTCGCAAGCTCACGAACTAAATATTGTTAAGCTTGAGCTTGACTCGTTAACTTAATCGAACGAACTCAAACGAATTTTTTTCAAATCGAGACTCGAATAGCTCGCAAATAACTTAACTCGTTTACACCCCCTAATAATATATATAGATTACCGGCAAAATCAATTTTTACTGAGCTTGGCTGATAATCTATGGTCAGTAAATATCATTCACAGGCCAAAACTATGATCGCTATTTTTTTAAAAAAATTATTAGACAAATAAATGACTTATAATTTTTTTAAAAAAAATTATAAGTCATTTATTTATTTAACCCGTAATTTTGAGAAATAAATGATTGATAATTTTAAAAAAATAACTCCAAATTCATGTTGACCAGTAATTTTTAAAAAATAATGTTAAATATATATTGACCAATAATTTTTTTAAAAAATTACTAGCTATATGTTTGGCCAGTCATTTTTTAAAAAATTATTAGTCAAATATATATATTTGGTTTGTATTTTTTAAATGTACTATTATTTTTTGTCAATAAATATTAATATATATTTGATAGATAATTTTAATTGAGTTATTAGTCAAAATACATTTAGTTACTAAATTTTAAAAAATTACTAATCATATTTTATCAATTTATTAACCATTTCTAAAAAAGAAGTGGATAATTTCAAAAAAAAAAAAAGAGGATCAAATAAATAATAAAATGGTGAATTTCAAAATGAGTAGTAAATTATCCAAAAATGACAAAAGAGATATCAAGTTATATAAAAGTAAATATCAAATAACTGATAAAAAAATTAACATAATATAACATCTTGGTAAAATACCAAGAATTATTTAGATCATTTTTTCCTTCATGAGTAGGAGTTGACTTAGACTATTGGAACATTAATCCACTAGGTTAGTGTCGCATTAGAAGCTAGCTACTACAACATTTCTTGTGTCATAACTTCTGGTTGGGCTTGTGCCTCTTGTATCATCTTTATTTCATGCTCCAATTGAGATATTTATGCCTCTTGTGCAAGTATATATGGTTTATCACACAACATCCATATTTACTTTGTGCACTAGATATTGTAGAAGAAGCAAATATTGAAATCTTGTATGTCTTTAGTGGTAGTTTGGGTCATAATCCTAATTCACAAATATCACTAGAATTGAAACCAAATACATCATAATGACATTCAAATATTGATTATCGGAAGTGGATGGGGAAGTATCTTCTTCTGTTATTCTCATCAAAAATAAGACTTTTTTTTTATCATGGTAGAGAGTGATCATCGATCGCTTCCTAGTAAAAAAAAAATATATATATATATATATATATATATCACATTATTTATCATTTAGTGCATTTGATGAAAAATTTAACATACTCCAAATAAGATATAAATATCAAAAGAACAATTATTAAATTATAAATTACATACTGTTCTAGGGCAAACATGCTCGTCCATCGGACCTCCTCTCTGTAGTAATGTCGACATCATGCCCGTTATAACTTTAATAAAAAAAATAAGTATCATGTCATTAGTAAAAATACTAAGAAGAAATATTCATGTATAATCAAATATATAATTAAAAAATTAATTGAAATTTAATATACATTCTTTATGTGTTGAATCACATGTCTAGATCCACCGTGATGATTAAATAAAAACTTTGCCCGATTTCTTTTATTTTTTGTAGAAATTATTCTTTTTTAAAAATACAACCAACAATTAGTAACTATCATATGATAAAAATTAAGATATGTAAATTGAGGAAATTATAATAAAAATGAATTAACCTTAAACTCCTCGAACTCCCAATAATTACATGAAAAGATGAACATCTACATCATCACAACCTTGAAAATCAAAAACAAACTAATTAAAAAATAATTATTAATTTTATTATTATTTTAAAAGAAAGGGTAAAAATCAAATGGGAGCCTATCATTTATAAAATCATGCTCTATTTTTAATTAAAATCAAATGGATGCCCTTTTAATGATTTTAATTCAAAAATACCCCTTGATCTAATATTGTTGTAGCAACTATTGGCAGCTATTATAACATGTAGAAGCCATAGAGTAACTACTATAGGGTTTGAATCCTGGCGAAGCCAGGCAATACTCTCCTGCGTCGTGACCAACTACAATTTCTCGATTTATCTCCTTACAGATAGTCGTGGGGCTGACCGTGCGGGGCCACTAAGGTGGCGGATTCCACCTTTTTACAGAAGAGTAACTGCTATAATATATAGAAACTGTAGGGTCCCCAAGGATGTCTGTATCTCTACAATAGCATGATATTGTCCACTTTGGGCCTAAGCCCTCATGGTTTTGTTCTTGGGCTCTCCCCAAAAGGCCTCATGCCAATGGAGATATTTTTCATCCTTTTAAACCCATGATCTTTCCCATGTGTTTTAAATGTGGGACTATGTTTGCACCTTTGCAACCCAACAATCCCCCCCTCAAACAAAGGACCACAGACCCTACCTCAAACGGAAAGCCTCCGTTTGATGTCTGAATCTTCGACCCACCAGGACTTCCTGCCCCTCAGTCCACCCTGACCTACTAGGACTTCCTGCCCAGCCGCAACCAGGACTTCATGCCCCTCGGTCTACCCGACCTACTAGGACTTCCTGCCCAGCCGCAACCAGGACTTCATGCCCCTCGGTCTACCCGACCTACTAGGACTTCTTGCCCAGCCGCAACCAGGACTTCATGCCCCTCGGTCTACCCGACCTACTAGGACTTCCTGCCTGGTGTCTGGTCCTCTTGATTCAAACACGGGAGCCCCTACTTCCTTTGTTTTTAAGGTTCAACCCACATGATTAGATCCGGATCATGGCTCATCCGGCGGTTAGTCCGGTGAAGAGCGACCTCGCTCTGATACCAATTGTAGGGTCCCCAAGGATGTCTGTATCTCCACAATAGCATGATATTGTCCACTTTGGGCCTAAGCCCTATGGTTTTGTTCTTGGGCTCTCCCCAAAAGGCCTCATGCCAATGGAGATACTTTCCATCCTTTTAAACCCATGATCTTTCCCATGTGTTTTAAATGTGGGACTATGTTTGCACCTTTGCAACCCAACAGAAACTATAAACTACCAAGTAGCAACTATAATATATAAAAGCCACCGAGTAGTTGCTACAATATATTTAGGATTTACACGATGTAGAAGTTACCTAGTAGCATTACAATGTGTAGAATCTACGTAGCTGCTACAACATATTTAGGATGAGTTTAGCATTTAAGATTTAGGGTTTAGAGTCTCTAAACAATATTATATCAAAATACTATCTATCAACTTGGTCAAAATTATTTAAACTCCATCGAAATCACTTTAAAATAATTATAGAAGTTACTATGTAACTGCTACAATACTAAACTTACCCTAAACACGTTGTAACAACTATCGGGTAACTTCTATATGTTGTAACAGCTATTTGATAGATTCTGCATGGTGTAAACCCTAAATCCTAAATTCTAAACTTACCTTAAACACATTGTAGCAGCTACTGGGTAACTTAACACGTTGTAGTAGCTATTGGGTAGCTTTTACACGATATAAACCCTAAACTCTAAATTTTAAACTCACCTGAAATATGTTGTAGTAGCTACTAAGTAGCTTCTACACTTCAGCAAAGATGGAATTCGCCACCCTAGCGGCCCCACACGATTGACCCCAGACCATCTATGAGGAGGTAAATCGAAAAGCTGCAGTTGGCCACGACAGAGAAGGGCATTGTCTTGACTACAATAATGCTACAATAATACTGGATCAAGGAGTATTTTTGAGATAAATTCACTGATGGGGTGCCCATTAATTTTTTTTTTAAAAAAGGATCCCCATTTGATGTTTCACTTAATTTGGGGTACTCTTTTGATTTTTGCCCTAAAAAAATTATTGTAAATAACTTAACTTTAAAAATACTACTTGAATGCCTTGAATCAATTATATTTTGTCTAACTCTAGGACTTTCTTAAAACTCTCGTATGTGAATCGAAAAGATGAGATGATGAACTGAGGAAGAATATGAAGATTTATTATGTTCCAAAAGCAACGACGAGGTTGCTACCAAACTAGTTAATCTAGTTCAAAAAATATTCAAGAAGAAGTGCAGAGTTCAGAGATCCGAGATGAAAAAGGTGATCTAAAAGGCTAACTCAAATAAAATACCAATCAACAAGGCTAAAATCATCTACTACGGTTGCAAATGAGAAGGGGCATTTAGCAGGCCAATTGCCCTAATCAAAAATAAGGATTGTAAAACAAAGAAGAAAGTGCTAAAGGCCACCTAGGATGAATCCTCCTTAGAAGACTTAGAGGAGGAAGTAAACATGAGCTTCCTAACTCTCCTAGCAAGAGAGGAGATTGTTGAGATCAAGATAGAACCAGGCACAGAGTCAGAAACTGAATCAGATGTGAGCCACAAATCTGTATCCAATTCAGAAGGTCCCAATAGCACTGAACACAATGATTTGGATCAATGGATGTTGGATAATGGATGCTCTAGACACATGATTGGAGACATATCAAAATTCACAAAAGCTAAAGTTCAAGAATCTAGTATTCGTTGCTTCGGAAACAACGAAAAACTCAAGGTAATCGAAACAGGTAACATCGAACTAAACTCTAACTTCATTATTCGTAAAGTATTGTTAGTAGACCAATTTGAGTTTAATTTATTAAGCTTAGTCAATTATGCAATGCTGGATATTTAGTTAGATTTACCAAATCAAAATGTATAATTGAGAACATAGAAAAAACTCTAAAATAACACTTAAGGGAATTAAAAAAATAATATTTACAAAATTGACCTACAAGAACTCCTCAAGTAAGTGTCTATTAACACAACAAGAGGAAACCAAGCTGTGGCATAGGAGACTAGGGCACTGATGAGTTAGGGTTTGTATGCATTTTTAATCGATTCATTTTTTTTAGTTTTTGCATGAAAATAAATTGTTTAATGAATCGAATTGATTATATTTGTGTTATGTGGCATAATTGAAGGCTTGATTATAATTTCTATGATTTAATGGCGAATTTTGCATTAATTGAGTTTAATTGATTGTAGGGCTCAAATTGGACCAAGATCAAGCTCAATCGTGATCGAATCGAGCCAAGTTCATCCAAATTGATCAAGCCACATGGAGGACATGACCTAACTCAAGCCTGATCAAAATCCCTAAATTTTTCCAAACCCTAGGCTGCCCTAAAACCTCTAGATCAAGACTGCACCGTTGGATCAGAAATCAAGGACCCAGATCTGTTGATTAATCAGAGTATAAAAGATGAAACCTTAGGGAATGAACAGTGCTAGCTGCGCACTGTTCATCGTCTTCTCACGCGTGCTGCCCTGTTGAGGAGCGATAACTCCACAGTCAGCCCCTTCCACCCAAATTGATTCCATTGCAATCCTTGGTCCTTGAGGAGTCCAACGCCGATCGATTGGGAGAAATCCGACAGCTGGAGGAGGCGCGACAGCGAGGGTTTCGCCGGTCGGTTTCCACCTCTGTTTCTGCGTGTTCCGGGCATCCACTGTGCAATCCGAAGCCGCGATCCATTGGAGGGGTTCTCTGAGGTTCGTGGAGCACTCGTATAGCATCAGCAAACCAACCGGAGCAAGAAGAAGTCAACGGAATCCAGTTTTTGCTAGCTAAAACAGTCTGCATCGAGCTCTGTTCACGCCGGAGAGGGTTTCTTCGGACTGTGCATGGTTCGGGTTGCAAGAAAACCACACCAGAGACTAAGTTGAAGCTTCTTGAGGATTATTGAACCCACATAGTGGATTCAACAGCTCGATTGACGCCAAGCTGAGGAGAATCGAATGGAAAAGAGGAGGATGGATGAGTTTATGTTTCTGTTTCTGATTTTCGTTTCAACTTTAATTTCTGAACTGTGTTTCGTTTTAATCTTTGTTAATCAGTTCAACCTTGTTAATTCATTTCGTGTGGTTAATTAGTGTTGTTAGTCTTGGTTTGGATTTAGATTTAACATAGAATGCTTAGCTTAGCTCAAACTTTTCTTGCCATTTATATTTGATAATCTGAATTTTTGTTACTGTTCGTGCCATTTTTATCCCATATATCAGTTTGTTAGGGCTTTACAGCTTAAGGATTGGTGTTGATGTTAGTTCAGTGAATTCGGTTAGCTAATTGTTTTAGAGTTGTTTTAGCTTTGTTACAAACTTAAAATAGAAATAACTGTTTTGTGCCAACAAGTCACTGTTCCGTATCAGGGTGAATGTAGGTCTCGGGTTTCAAGGTTGTGGGTTAAGCTTTTATTGTTTGTGTTAAATTGTAGTGATTAGTTAGATTACATATTTGTTTGATCTTTGCAAGCTAGATTAGTTTCTTTAAACTCAATTTTTCATCTTAGTTTAGCTTTTAAATTCCCTAATTTCTTGCATTGCATTTCTAGGTTAGGGATAATTCGGTTTTACTTGCAAGTGTCATTAATTCATTCCTGTTTTAATTTCTTTCATTTACATTTTAATTTGAAAACACCAAAACCCATTCACATTCAAAAACCCCAAAAAAGAACGACACGAAAGCTCAAATTAAATGATTTTCTATTAGCCTTTGAAAAAATATGACTCGAGACCCCCATACTTCGTTTGTTTGTATTAATTGTGGGTTTTCAAAAATTTAAATCAATTTGAAACCCTAATCGTGACATAGGAATTCTAGGGTTGTCAGTCACACTCATATTAGACTCATCTCAAAGATGAGTTAAAATGGCTTAGTTAAGGATTTACCTAACTTAATCACCCTAGAACATATAATTTGTAATGCTTGTCAATAAGGTAAACAAACAAAATCAACCCACAAAATAACCAACTTGAACCAAACAAATTCCATACTTGAATTACTACACTTAGACCTCTTTGATTCACATGGGACTAAGTCACTAAGTGGAAACTAGTACTGCTTGGTAATAATTAATGACTACTCTAGGTTAACTTAGATAAAATTCTCAAAAACTAAGGATGGAATTTATGAAAATTTTATAAACTTATGCAAACTAATAGAACATGAAAAGGGCTTAAAAATTAAAAGAATAAGAAGTGACCATGGTAGAGAATTTGAAAATGCTAGGTTTAATAAATTTTATCAAGCTAATGGATACCACCATGAGTTTTTTCATGCCCTAGAACCCCACACAACAAATGGAATAGTAGGAAAGAAAAAATAGAACTCTACAAGAAGAAGCTAACATAATATTAAATAAATACAGACTAACCAACCAATTCTGAGCTGAGGCAATAAGCACAACCTGTTATATACAAAATAAAATATTAATCAACAAACACCATAATAAAACTGCCTATGAAAGATATTATAATAAAATACCCAATGTAAATTACCTAAAAGTATTTGGGTGTAAAGTACATATACTTAACATAAATGATCACTTAGAAAAGTTTACATCCAAAATCACCAAAGGAATATTCTTAAGTTATTCAATAACCAGTAGGGCTTATAGGGTCTATAATCAAGATACCCTAAAAGTTAAAGCAACCATAAATATAATATTTGATGAAGAAAATAACAATAATCTAACAATAATCAACCTAATGAACAACTTAATAATCCATAAAACCAAGTAGAAGAAGAAATTCAATCTAACTCAAACATAACTGAACCAGAAGATAGGACTGACCCAAACTTGACTGAACCTGATACCACACGAGCACTTAGACTAAGAGCCAATCACCCACCTGATCAAATTTTAGATGATCCTAACCTAGGGGTCCGAACTAGGTCAGCCTATAGAAACCTGAGCCAAATAGTACTAATATCAAACATTGTGTTGGTGCAGAGAGCACCAGATGATTGAACCTTGATTTTGATAATGGCACGAGGTTCAAGTTAAGTATGTTATTGGACTAATATGTTGATCTAGTGTGCAGAGAGCACAGGTAAAGTCCTAGTTAAGGCTAGGCAAAAGGCAAAGTCCTAGTTGTAGGCTAAGCAAGGACAAGTCCTGGCTTGGAGGATCAGGTGGAAGACATGGCAGGTCAAGTGCACCAGGTGCAAGCCCATGCAGTGTCGGAGGACCAGGAAGCATGGCCAAAGTCCAATCAGGTACGGTCAGGAAGACCAGAGGGTTGGTGTAGTTTGGGCGGTCTGGAGGACCAGAGTCACAGCAGCAAATTTCTGGGGGCCAAGGATAAAGTTGAGCAGAAACTCAAACAAGTCTGGAGGACTTGGTTGGCAGTCAGGTAAATTCTCCTAAGAGGAGTGGGTCAGGACGCATTCCCGAAGTGGAACTGTAGGCGTCGATATAACCCAAGATTTCACTAAAAACCTGAAGTTAAGACCAAGAAGCAGTTCAGAGAACTAATTCTCCAATTTATTTTTTCTATATTTGGAACTAACTTGTATTGCAGATTGGAGAGGTGAAGTCTTTGACTCCGGGTGACTTAAGCCGAGGTTCGAGTCTGGAAGTCGTCGACTGGAATGGATTCCAAGCGACTTGGGATCGGATAAGCGCAGCAGAAGTCAAAGTCTATCAACACCCTCCACGTCAGATTCAAGTCGACCTGAATGGTGATTCCAGTCGACTTGAAGGCCAAGTCAGCAACGAAGAAAGTGGATCGTGGTCTACGTGCGGTCGATCTGAATAGGCATTCCAGTCGACCGAGAGGTGTTATAAAAGAACTTCGACTAGAGGCTTCTCGACATCAACATTCAATGCTTTCACGATCAAGTCATGTTGAGCCGACGGCGCCCTGAGTGAGTAGCAGCATCCATCCAAGCCATCGTAACGTCGGAATCGTGCCAGAACAAAGAACTTCGAAGCTCCGATATTTTGGTAACGAGTTCATTTTTGCTTTAATTATTAATACGATAAAGTTTTATTTTATATCGTTGTATTTTATACTCATTACAACTTGTTTCCGTAAGTAAACAATTTTTCATAGTAGATTGCCCTTACGAAAATGATCACAGATCGTGGGCCTTGGAGTGGCAGCCTTCGGCTGTGAACCAAGTAAAAATAAATTTGTCATTTGTGTTTGTTGTTTATCTTACTCTTTCCGCTGCACTCTGATTTGAGAAATCGTAACGCTTAAATTTTTATAACCGAGGAAAAACACTTAAGCGCTATTCACCCCCCTCTAGTGCTTACTCGATCCTACAATTGGTATCAAGCGGGGTCCTCGAATCTAGTGCAACCACTGATCGAAGAGGTCTTTCAATTAATTTTTAGATTTTTTTGAGATTTTTTGAAATTTTTTACTTTATTCATTTTTATCCCATATTGCTAATCCAATGCCAAGTCTTGGAACAAGGTTTGCTTTGTTTTTCTGTGCTTCAGCACCGCAAGGCCACCTTTGTTCTCAGGTGAGGACTTCGCCTACTAGAAAGGTAGGATAGAGTACCACCTAAAGACTCAAGTGGAAATGTGGATAGTCATCCAGACGGGATTCACAATCTCGTCTGACAATGATGGCTTACCACTAACTTGCGAAAGGT
>NW_027430388.1:0-1701 GCF_044706935.1 Curcuma longa | reverse complement strand
GACTAAATCATCAGAGTGACAATTTCTGGTTACTTTGGTGTGAACAATTTCTGGTGGCATGCCACATTTGTTATTTTGCTTATGGTTGAAAAACAATTTTTCTTGTTATTATCTTTTTCACTGATTTTGCTAACATAGAATGTGAAAATTATGCTTATTCTAGATAAGCTACTTGACTGTTCAATTTGCTCCATTCACAGGATTCTCTTTTGTATATTAAGGAGCATTTGTATTTCTAAACATCTTGATTCTTGTAATGATTCCCTGTGGAGACTTTGGGCTTGGTTAAAAAAGGATGCATGGGCAAATGGTATGTTCAATCATGCTAGATGGTGGTTAACTGGGGGCCTTACCAGACCCAGTGATGGAAAACTGAAGTATGTGGGAGGTGATACACGTATTGTTCGAATAAGCAAGGATACTTTGTGGGAAGAGCTCGTTCTAAAGACAACAGCCATATACACTATACCTCATATGATCAAGTATCAACTACCTGGGGAAGACCTGGATGCGCTTATATCTGTTTCATCTGATGATATTTTCTAAATATGATTGATGAGTACAGTCTTATTGAATGTGGTCAGGGATCTCAGAAAATCAGGATGTTTCTATTTGCTTTAGATGATACTGATAGTGGATGCTTTAACTCGGAGAATATGGAAGGTTATTCTGAGATCCAATTTGTTGCTGCAGTGAATGGGATGGATTTTGATTCTGGAAAATCTTCATATGGACATGGATTAGCAAACACTTCATTAAGTGATTTGAATCAGTTGCTTAATCTCAACATTGAATCTGAAATAGCTAATGCTTACAGTCTGCTGGTTTTGTTGTTGTCCCTGTAGCATCTCCCACTATATATGCTTCATCACTGCAGCAAAGCTCTTCTGCTGACTATCTGTGATACCATTTATGTTGTTTTGAGGACCATAGATACCAATATGTTGAAGGTGAGCACTATTCTTACAATCTCATCAGTCCTCATGATATATACCAAAATTCAAATAGCAGAATCTCCATTCCTCTATCTGTACCCTCTGATTATCAATATACAAGCAATTATACAGATATTGGCATTCTCATTCAACCAGACCAACAACCTTTCAATCATGGCATGTCACAATATCCTTACTCTGGTATAAGTTTGCTTGATCAAGAAACTGCAAAGAGAGATCAGAGTTTAGCAGCTGATAGTTTCTCATATGAAAAAAATGGATAATGAGCATACTAGTCCCCACATTCATGAACCTAGTTCAACCATGCAGCAGCATGATGTTTCCTTTTTGAGTCATATCCATGCAGGAAGTATGCATGTCGTTTCTAAATTAACACTTCCTGTAACAAACATAGGGAAGCAATTAGATGCTAAGCCAGTATCATCAGTGAACTCTGTGAATGCTGGTCACAATCATGGCGGTTTGGCAGCTAGTAACATTGATGATGAAGCTGATATATCTGATGTAGGTTTCAATAATCCACCTTCACAGCCTTTCTGAGGTTACCAATCTGAAAGGCTTCCTAGGGAGCAGTTAGAGTTCCCGAACCGATTATCTAAATCTGATGATTCCCTTGGCTCTCAATATCTAATAAATCAGGCGTGCTTGATTGCAGCTCAAGAATCCATTGCTGAAGGAGCTGATAACATAATTGAAGGAGAGCGTCTACACATTATTAGAGAAGTGTTTATCATCTGCAAAACCA
>NW_027430387.1:0-30633 GCF_044706935.1 Curcuma longa | reverse complement strand
ATAATTCATAAGATAAATATTTCTATATCAGGTAAAAAATAATAATAATTGATATGTAATACATAATTATTTAAATACATTAACTAAGGCTACATTTTCATAACTTAATTAAAAATAAAATGTATGTCCGTTCGAGTTGTAAAAAATCATTAATATGCAAAATACAGAGATTCAAGACATCTTCCTTAAATTAGGTTCACTGCATATATGATTAATTATTTTCATATAGATAAATATTAATTGTATGCAAAATACACAGATTCATGACATCTTTCTTAAATTAGGTTCACTGCATATATAATTTATTATTTTCATAA
Organism: Curcuma longa; assembly: GCF_044706935.1. NCBI lineage: Eukaryota > Viridiplantae > Streptophyta > Magnoliopsida > Zingiberales > Zingiberaceae > Curcuma > Curcuma longa. The sequence goes on along the minus strand of NW_027430387.1, from coordinate 30,316 downwards.
TAAAAGATTTGATTGAAACTAAAGAGTTGAGTGTAGCTATATTAGGTCCCAAAAATTAGGTTCCTTAAATTGTTTCCGTATAGATAAATATTAATTGTATGAAAGATTTTTGCGGTCCTCGATGGGTGTAAGTTTGTTTCCATATAGTTAAATATGTCTATAATTAATGTTTAGGCGGGAAATTTTTGGACAGACAACTCTGTTTTTATATATATATAGATTGTTCTATCAACACCAAGTCACCAATAAATTCATCTTCCAGTCCTTCCCACCTTTGATGGGCCGCAGGCCTGCAGTTGAGTTCAATATATGTTCGAGCACAGAGCATTCAGGTCATTAATACTGGAGAGGAACGATTAAAAAGGTTACCTTTTCGACTGGGACCGTGAAGAAGCCGGCGGCCGAAGCAACGACGAGGAGCACTAGCAGGGAAATCCTGATGCAGTCAGTGCTGAGTGCTGGGGGCACCACGGAGGGGCGGAGTTGCGGAGGATTAGAGGAAGGCAAAGGGTCGGAGGCAGGTGCGCGAAGCGGCGAAGGAAACCAGAGGAGAGGGTGAATATTGTTGACCTTTAATATCCCTTAACGGATCGGGTCCGATTTGAAGCCCATTAAACCTTATAACCCATTAGTCCCAAGTCCCAGCTAAAATCTGTAATTTACACAGGGGGGGGCGACGGCCCCCACGCGCCCCCCTGTGGTTCCGCCACTGATCATCAAAAACAGGTCAGGTTGATGACTCCAACTCTACTCTTTTAGATTGTTGTTCAGATTCTGCTTCTACTCCTTTAGTTTCAACTAACTATAAACAACAAGTCATTTTTGAGCGGCCATATGCAACTCCAAATACAAATGCTCTTCCTTCAGACCATGTAACCGATGACAATAGTGTCCAAATAGATGAAGCATCCTCTATCAACTCATCGGACACGGAGATTTCTTCTCCCAATGCTCCTCTACCACCAAGAACAAGAAGACTTCCTTCTTATTTGAAAGACTATGAAGTTTGTGATCTTCCTTTAGCACATGCTCTTGTTGCTACTAACAAAAATACAATTTTTGAACCAAAAACATTGGGAAGTGCTATAAAAGACTCTAGATGGACTACTGTCATGCAAGAAGAACTTGTAGCTCTCCATAATAACAAGACATGGGAGCTTGTCCCTTGCCTAACTCATACCAATGTAGTAAGTTCAAAATGGGTCTATCGAGTGAAATATAATGAAGATGGGTCAGTTGAAAGATTCAAAGCACGATTAGTTGCTCGTGGTTTCACGCAGGTCTCGGGAGTTGATTATGATGAAACTTTCAGCTCGATTGTTAAATCAACAACTATAAGACTAGTTATTTCTCTCTCTATCTCTCTCGGTTGGTCTATGAAGCAACTGGATGTTAAAAATGCATTTTTACATGGGAAGCTCAAAGAAACTGTTTACATGGAGTAACCCCCGGGTTTTATTGATGAAAATTTTTCCAATCATGTTTGCCTTCTCAAAAAATCGCTCTACGGGCTAAAGCAAGCTCCACGAGCTTGGTTCGATCGACTTTCTCAAGTTTTACTCCACCTTGGTTCCTACTATAGTAAGGCTGACTCATCTCTCTTTATTTACTGTTGTGATAACATTGTCACTTTACTGCTAATCTACGTTGATGATGTTCTTTAACTGAAAATGACGCACCTTTCATTGCAAATTTAATCACCATATTGAGCCAAGAATTTGCTATTAAAGATCTTGGTCCTTTGAAATATTTTCTTAGAGTTGAAATTAAATACTTTTCTGGAGGAGTTTTTCTTTCACAAGCTAAATAAATACGTGACTTGCTTTATCGCACTGGTATGCTTGATTGCTCAAGTAATGCAACACCCATGAGTCTTAAAGAGAAGCCACATTCCTCTGACAATGATATTGTTGACTCCGCTAATTTTTGAAATATTGTTGGTGCATTACAATATCTTACCTTCACCTGACCAGACATTGTTCATGCTGTTAATAAAGTATGTTAACACTTTGCTGCTCCTACCATGCTTCATTTTGAGGCAGTAAAACGTATCTTGCGATACCTTAAAGGCAGACAAGATTTTGGAGTTCGTTTCTTAGCTAAAAGTCCACTTTTACTATATGCATTTTGTGATGTCGATTGGGCCGGTTGCCCTTCCACTCGTCGAAGCACATCAGGATTTTGTGTGTTTCTTGGAGCTAACTGTATCTCATGGAGTTCCAAAAAGTAATCGATTGCTTCTCGTTCTAGTTCAAAGGTAGAATATCGTTGCATGACATCTACTACAGCTGAATTAACTTGGATAACTTTCTTGCTTCGAGATATTGACATTTCTCTGTTAAGGCCTCCCCAACTATTTTGTGATAATGTTAGTGCCTTATACATGTCCGTCAATCCGATGTTTCATGCTCGAACCAAACATATTGAGATTGACTACCATTTTGTACGAGAGAAAGTAGTCATGGGGAACTTAGTAACCTGCTATATTCATTCATCTTTGCAACCTGCTGATATATTCACAAAGCCTTTATCTAAGACTTCTTTCAATTGTCTTCATAGCAAGTTGGGAGTTTACTGTAATTCCCACTCCAACTTGAAGGGGCATGAAAAGGAAATTACTGAAAAGAAATTAAATCAAACAAAATTGAAAACAAAGATTACAGCAATAAATCTGTCAAAATCAAATCATAACAAAGATCTGTTAGAATCAAATTATAGCAAAGATCTATCAGAATCAAATCATAGCAAAGAAAATAACCAGCTACTGCAAGAGAAAGAATTTGAATAAATTGATTCACTTTTCATTGTGTTTCTAATTTCTTTTTTCTATGGGCGTCGCCATGAGGCGAAGCGACCGAGTGAGGTTGTTATTGTAGAGGTCGAGGACATGAAGCCGTGTAAGGCGGCTAAGGGGTAGGGCGAAGGATCCATTGAAAATGTTATTGGAGAGGTTGAGGTAGTGAAGGGAGGTAAGGAAGGAGAACTTCGAGGGGGATGGGGTGGGAGAGGGAGTTGGCAACAACGGAAAGATGGAAGAGGAAGCGGAGGCCGCCTACAGAAGAGGGGAGTAGACCAGAGAGATTTCTCCCAGAGAGGTCATCAGACACTATGACGCCTTTGCTATCGTAGGTGACCGAGGGGGGGGGGGGGGGGGGGGGGGGGGGAGTGGTTGGTGGCATTATCCTAAGCTGCTAGTGAAGTTGCTTTGGAATTGACGATGTCAATTTTGATGGAAAGTAGAATGCTATCATCCTTCTCGTAGTCGCCTTTGGTGGCCACCTTGGACAGCAAGAGGAGGAGGGAAAGGAAGTGGCAGCCTACGAAGAAGAGCATGTCTTTGTCGCAAAGGATGTGGCTTCCTTTCCCTCTTCTTTTCATAGGTTTTTCATGGGTTCCTTTTTCTCCTCTTCTTTCTCTTTTCTTTTCTCTTCCTTTGTTTGAAGGATTTTTTTCGCCGCATGGATTCATTTCCCTCGTCTATTCGCATCTCGAAGGAAACATAACCTTGGAGTGCATTTGATTTAAATTATCATGTATAACTTTGATGAGTATAAAACAAAACTTAATATTGTTTGATTCAAGTTATTTATTTGAAGGGAATAAAACATAATCAATTTAATATTTACTATATTATTATTGATTTAATTTATTTTTAAAAAATTAAATTAAATTAATAATATTAATATCAATAATATTAATGATGATAATAAATTAATAATATATAAAATAAATAAATATAATTTATTTATAATTTTTAAAAATTTAAAATAAATTTATATATATTTTAATAAAATAATTCATTAAAATAACTATTTTATTAAAATAATTTGTTAAATTAATAAATATAATTGGTTAATTTATTATTAAATTAATAAATATAATTAATAATATATAAAATAAATAAATATAATTTATTTATATTTTTTAAAATTTAAAATAAATTTATATATTTTTAATAAAATAATTATTTTAAAATAATTTATTAAATTAATAAATATAATTCATTAAATTTATTAGTATTTAAATTAAAATTTATTAAATTAATTAACTTGGTTTTAATTATGTTTGACTGTATATTTTAATTAATTTAATTTTAAAATTAGAAAATAATTATAAAATTTTTTTTATTAATATTTGAAATCATAGAAAATTTTAGGCGGTTAAAGTAATCTAAAGTTTATAACTCATTTATTGATGTTTTATTGATGTGATGGTAATACTGTATTACTTAAAAAGTCATTGATAATTTGAAATCTAAATAAAATAATCATAGATGACTAATATTATAAATTATAATCTCCAACAAAATGCTCCTAGAAATTAGAAGAACCCTAGAAATGAGAAGAACCCAACAATAAAAAAACCAAAACTTGCCGACCTTTCTCCGTGCAGAACACAAACAAGAATCCAATGCATTGACGAGGACTCCACATGCGTACAATCCCAAGTCACCAAATTGACACTTTTCCACCTCCATTTTCTGTTATTCACAAATGATCTCCTCTGCCATTTTGATCCAATGCCCGCCCACACTAAAGCCCAAGTGACGATCATTCTCGAGTAGCATGGACATGCCAACAGATAGCAGGCAAAGTGAAATTTCCAGGTCGTTAATTGAGATTCCAGAAAAATAAATGGCACAAATGTTCGAAAGAGAAGGTGCCTAGAAGCATTACTATATTAGTGAAGTGAGAGCTAGATATTCTCGTTCCCTCGATCCGATCGCCATCTGTACTCCTAGGGTTCGACGTCCGGCAGCTCCTCCTCGGTCCAGTGGCCCCTTCGGCCCTTCCTCCCCCGGCGTATCTTCCATTCTTGATGCAGGACACGGCGGCCGCGGAGGACGGCGACAAGGAGACTTTCGCGAAGAAGCCGCGCCACTGCGAAGCCGAGATGCCCCTTGCTGATTCCGAGGAAGACTCTTTCCTCTTTCCTGTGGAGGAGATCGTCCAGTACCCGCTGCCGGGATACGTCGCTCCCTCCTCCATCTGTTTCAGCCCCGATGGCCGCTTGATCTCATATCTCTTCAGCCCCGATGGTACCCTCCACCGTAAAGTCTTCGCCTTCGACGTTGCATCACGGCGGCAGGAGCTGGTGTTTTCCCCGCCTGACGGAGGCGGCCTCGATGAGAGCAATCTCTCGGCTGAAGAGAAGCTGAGGCGAGAGAGGTCAAGAGAGAGGGGATTGGGAGTCACGAGGTACGAGTGGAAGGCGAGGTCGACGTCCTCTTGCTTCGCTCCAGGGAAGCCCACTATCATGGTGCCATTGCCAAATGGGGTCTGTGCTCTGCCCTATTTCCTGATTTGATGAGCTAGTGTTGACATTCAGCTAATAGGTCAATTGTATTTGAAGTAATTTCTGTTTGAACATTAAAATGCTTCATCACAAGTAGCTATTCTGCGTGCCTCTCTACCTTTTGATCTTAAACTTTCTTCTTTGATTACGATATGTTAAGTGATCGTTATCTGTTTCATCAGGTTTATTTCCAGGAAATATCAGGCTCAGAGCCAGAGCTCAAGCTCACATGTTGTGCTGGCTCGCCAATTATTGACCCGCATCTGTCACCAGATGGAAGCATGCTTGCATATGTCAGGGATGATGAACTCCATGTTTTAAACCTGTCTGGTGGGGAGCCTAAACAATTAACTTTTGGAGCAATTGCAAATAGAAAGGTGGATATTCGTTTCTTGTTTAATGTGTTACAGATTGATTGTAGTTTCTGTAACTTGGAAATTCTTTATCATGTGCTAGTGGTATGTATCCATTGTTATCCTCTTCTTTTTTTTTTTTTTTCTGATAACTTCCAATAGTCGGGTTTGTCTTCTAACTTGACATAACTGTTTGGACGAGTTCCCGTCTTGTAAGCTAAATAATATTATAATCACGTAAAGCTTACTTGGAGAATATTATAATTTTATGTTGAGTCTTCAAGTTCTCTCATGTTTATTATGTAGCTTGGTCGTCTCATCATAAAATGTAGCAGGTCACTGGAACCTGTTGAGCTATTTTAAATTTATCTTTCTTCAATGTCTAGCAAAAATCATTCAGAAGATTCCACAGATCATCTAGCAAAAATCATTCAGAAGATTCCACAGATCAAGATGGTTCTTGGGTAAACATGTGGATTATTGCACATTATTACGGTTATTCATAATGGTGGAGCTAGGATTTTCTCTCTCGTAGGGTACCAAAAAAAATATGCTAAACTTTTTTTGATAAAAAGATCAGTATCAAGTCTGTATTTGAAAATAAAAATGATACTTTTTCTGAAATTATCTTCTCACTTTGTTAATTTAGAGCATCTCTAGGACAAATGTGCAACATATTTCCCTTTTCTTCAGCATCCAATGGTCAACGAATAACATATTAGATCATTTAGCATTATTCTCTCAAGATTTTATCTATATCCTGCATCTGTTAGCGGAAAATGTTCTTGCTTCCTCCAGTGTTCTGGTTGCAATGTTTATTTAGAATAAACATTTTTTTTCAGTATTGTTCTTGAATTGAGATCTATTCCACATTCTATTCTTTGTAATCATATTAGCAAAGAATGAAATGAGTATAGTAGGATAAACTTTAAATTTATTAACCTAACCAGCATAACATAAATTAGAATACAAAAATTCTTCTACTTACTAAACAGTTTATCTTATTTCTACAATATGATAAAATAAATGAAATATCAAGCTCTGTAATGTAGAACCAAGTAACAAAACTCTTTGATGAAAAAATGCACTGGAGTTCCTAATCTTGGTAAAGCAAGAGTTTCTAGGTTGTACCATGCATCTGCAGGATCAGTGGTGGAAGTTGAAACCATATCAAACATTTTTCTAGTCATACAGAAACAATTATAGTGATACAGAAATATTAAAGGATGCAAAGCACTATCTCAAAAGGTCAAGATACCAAAGGCCAAAAGCACGTTGTTGGAGTCATGTGTACTAGCAGAGGTGAGAGGCAAGTGGGGCCAACTTCTTGGTGAGGGAACATCTAGTTGGAGGAAGACATAACAGCCTCAGGGGATCCAAAACTCAAGCAAGATCATAGATATAAATCAGAGATTAGAAAGGACCAAGGAAGGTGGTAGAAGGCAAGGAAGTGTTGGGACTTGGAAATGTATTAGGAGACTTTGACAGGTCAACTAAATGTGTACTGATTTAGGTGCCTGAGACAGAAAGTGGAGATGGCGGTTACAATTACATCACAGTGAGGAGGGGATTGTGACACAAGCAAGAGTCAAAGAGATGATATTTGTAAAATAATAAGACAATGGATTTCTCTCTCTATCTATTACAAGATATAAGCCCCTATTTATACATGAATATAGGGACCTATTCTAAGAGAATTATTCTAAAAAAGAAAAACAGAATATTTATCCTTAACAGAATATTTTAACAATTCCTAAATATTCTAACACTCCCCCTCAAGCTGGAAGATATAAATTATATGTACCCAGCTTGTTACATATGTAGTCAATTCGAGGATGTCCTTTGTCTTCATACAAAAGACCCTTTCCTGGAGCACCTCTGATATATCGGATAATGCTTGTTACAGTATCTCAATATTTCTTGCATGGAGAGTTGACTTACTACACTTACTGTAAATGAGATATCCGGACGAGTAACAGTAAGGTAGCTTAGTCTCCCTACTAATCGCCTGTATCGTTCAGGATCTGAAAGAGACTTCCCCTGATATGGCATAAGCTTGACATTCGGAGAGCTGGAACTTGCTAGTTTGTCGCCGTTACTGGAAGAGGGCAACGGAGAAGAGAGGCGCACGACCACAGGAAGAGTGGCGTCGTGAGGAAGAAACAGGAGCGCGCGACCACGGGAAGAGTGGCGTCGCGAGGAAGAAACAGAAGCTCGCGACCACGGGAAAAGTGGAGTTGCGAGGAAGAAACAGGAGTGCGCGACCACGGGAAGAGTGGCGTCGCGAGGAAGAAACAAGAACGCACGACCACGGGAAGAGTGACATCGCAAGAAAGAAACAAGAGCGCGCGACCACGGGAAGAGTGGCGTCACGAGGAAGAAACAGAAGCGCGCAACCACGGGAAGAGTGGCGTTGCATGGAAGAAACAGGAGCGCGTGATCACAGGAAGAGTGGTGTCGCGAGGAAACATGCTGCTCGTCGCATTGTGGAAGACACGCGACGAGGAAGCCACCGCGATTGCTGCGTCATGACGAGGAAAACGCACGACGAGGAAGGCGGCTGACAGAAATGCACGCGAGGAAAACGCGTGGCGAACAAAGAGAGAAGGAAGTCGTTGCAATTGCTGCGTCGCGACGAGGAAAACGCGCGACGAGGAAGGCGGCTGACAGAAACGCACGCGAGGAAAACGCGTGGCGAACAGAGAAAGAGAAGGAAGAGGATTGGTTTGGGCGGATAACCCTAAACCTAAAGAGGGAGGAAAACCCAAACCTAAACACGAGCACACGCGAGGAAAACGCGTGGCGAACAGAGAGAGAGAGAAGGAAGAGGATTGGTTTGGGCAGATAACCCTAAACCTAAGGAGGGAGGAAAACCCAAACCTAAACACGAGCACACGCGAGGAAAACGCGTGGCGAACAAAGAGAGAGAGAAGGAAGAGGATTGGTTTGGGCAAATAACCCTAAACCTAAAGAGGGAGGAAAACCCAAACCTAAACACGAGCACACGCGAGGAAAACGCGTAGCGAACAAGAAGGGAGAGAAGGAAGAGGACTGGTTTGGTAGGATAACCCTAAACCTAGCCTTGGCTCTGATACCATGTAAAATAATAAGACAATGGATTTCTCTCTCTATCTATTACAAGATATAAGCCCCTATTTATACATGAATATAGGGACCTATTCTAGGAGAATTATTCTAAAAAAGAAAAACAGAATATTTATCCTTAACCGAATATTTTAACAATTCCTAAATATTCTAACAATGTGATGGAATGTAGGTTTGGTAAGTTTGATTCATTCAGTCTAGGATTGGTGAATTTCTTGATTTTGGTCCTTTAGTTGAATTTCGTCGCATTGTAATACTTGTTCTGTTGGTTTTTGGTCAACACACTGTTAATATCAAGTTGAAGTTCGGCTACTAGTAGGGTCCATATTATACATACTACCTTTGCAGGAAAGGAGAGTTTGATGCTAATCCATGTGCCCAACAATAATTATAATAGATAAGTTGTTATGCATCAAAAAGAAAGGCTGAACTTAATTTCGTTCATGATGACTGATAAATGTAATATTGTGGCAATACTTGTGGTCCCAGAATTTCTTGTTGACGCATTAGCGCAGTCATTGAAAAACACCTAGTTCATTTAGTTGCACTAGTGCTGATAGCTGGGAGGTATATTAATGATAAAGATATCTATATCTTTGGGACATGCTAATCACCCTGAATTTGCTGAAAAATAATTGTTAACACCTTGTTCTTTTTTCACCGCATTCTATAAGTTAATTAGATTGTCTAGAGATATTATTGAAAGACTGTCACTCTTCTCTATGTTTGTGATAAGGTGCACCATTCACAAAGTAGTACAGATGTCAATGTCTTTTCTTGATTTTCTTATAAGCTAGGATTATTTCATAATTGCAATCAGCATATTGTATATGCTGTAAGCTTGAATTTATATGCTCTCACATATTCATGGTTGCTTTAACACACACATGCTGTTTCTCTTAAGAACCTTATTGTGCGTATGAATCTCTTATTTGATGTCTTTATATAGAGTATCTAACAGTTCTGATCTGTTCTGTTTTCAGACTCATGGTCTTGCTGAATACATTGCTCAGGTGCAACTTTTCTCCTCTCTCTGAAATTATAAACATGCTCAATAGACCATGGAAAATCAAAGTGTTTTTCTACTGATTATTTCTTTGTCCATAGGAAGAGATGGATAGGAAGACTGGATTCTGGTGGTCTCTTGATAGCAAGTATATTGCATTTGCTGAAGTCGATTCAACTGAGATCCCTCTTTTCAGAATTATGCACCAAGGGAAAAGTTCAGTTGGCTCAGATGCACAGGAAGACCATGCATACCCATTTGCAGGAGCTGCTAATGTCAAGATTCGACTCGGGGTTGTTCCTGCCTCTGGTGGAGAAGTTACTTGGATGGACCTTAATTGTGGATTACCAGATGAAGCTGGTGGAGATGCAGAATACCTAGCTAGAGTCAATTGGATGCCAGATAATTCTCTTATTGCTCAGGTCCTGAACAGGCACCATTCCAAATTAGAGATTTTTAAGTATGATATTCAGACCGGGCAAAAGGAAACCATACTTGTTGAAGAGAACGATATATGGGTAAACTTGCATGATTGCTTCACACCTTTAGATAAAGGAGTGAATAATTTTTCTGGTGGTTTCATTTGGGCAAATGAAAAGACTGGTTATAGGCATCTCTACCTTCATGACAAGAGTGGGGTTTGCTTAGGACCCATTACTCAGGGTAGTTGGATGGTTGAGCAAATTGCAGGTGTAAATGAAAATGCAGGCCTTATTTACTTCACTGGCACCTTGGATGGGCCACTGGAATCTAACTTATATTGCACCAGCCTTTTTCCAGACCGGAATGCTCCTCTACAACCACCAAGGAGGTTGACTCAGGGCAGTGGAAGACATGCAGTTATCCTTGATCATCAAATGCAGAGATTTGTTGATGTCCATGATTCTCTAAATTCTCCTCCCAGAGTAATTCTTTGTTCCTTACATGATGGTAGTGTGATACTTCCTTTATATGAGCAGTCTCTTAGCGTTCCCCGTTTTAGAAATTTACAACTTTTGTCGCCAGAGATTGTGCAAATATCTGCTAGAGATGGTACAACTTTATATGGGGCTTTATACAAACCTGATGAAAAAAAGTTTGGGCCACCTCCATATAAAACATTGGTTGGTGTTTATGGTGGCCCTAGTGTCCAGTTTGTGGTTGATTCATGGATAAATACAGTTGACATGAGAGCTCAGTACCTTCGGAGTAAGGGAATCTTGGTGTGGAAGGTAAATCTCTTTGCTATTGTGTTTTGTTTTAAAGTTTCTAGACTAGAATGTACTATCCATGCTCTGCCATCAGATTTATTTTTTAACTAGTACATTTATATAATAAATGCATATCCAGTAGCAGGATAAGATTAATATGGACAATGTTTGTACTACCAATGCTGAACTTCACTACCATGTATGCTTCTAAAACATGTTTAACTCTTTGTTTTTTTGCTTGTCATTTTTTAGACTTGTTCTTCATGGAATCTTGAATTTGTGGGGTTTTATAGCAAAAATCTTTCAAATTCAAAGTACTTTTAAATTTATAGTTGTTCATTCTAGATTTGTAAACATGTGATACTAATACTACCTTCCTCTGATGACTTGATCACATTAGTCTGAATATGGTGAACTATTTAACTGCGGTTTGTGAAGATTTAGTTGTGCAATTCACATTTATATTTTATACTGTATATTTTTCTTTGCTGAAGATTATATAAATCAGCCTGAAATCTTAGTTTGCAAAAATGAATCATTATCCACGTCGTCTTATATTTCTAGTTCACAACCAATATTAGGATAGGCTGGATTTGTCTATCTTGAGCAAATAGATGCTTGCATTGATACTGTCCCGTTACTTCTAGTGTGCATGCCTTATATGTTTTTTCAGGTACTTTAGTTAGACTATTTTGAGCAGGAGTCCAATCAATGGGAAGCACCAATTGTCTAATTGCTCAATATGAGATAGAAGAGTCCCAATGAATGCTATTATTAGCCAATTTGCCTTTACTCTTTCACTTCACATTTACTGTTTCTTTCTATGGTGTTTGTTCACATACAGTTCTATCTCTTTTCTTCCTATGCTGACCTACAAGCAACAAAATAGTCTGATCTTTGCCTCATAAACCAGTTATTCTCAGAATTTGGGGTAGAGACTCAATCACTCAAATCTGTCTCTTGAGCTTGCTTAGTTCCTGACCAAATCAACATGGAATTGCCATTCAATTTCCTTTTTTTTTTTTTTTTTTTTGCATAGTTAGCTACTTAGTTTTGTATAACCCCTTAACTAATTTAAAAAAGTAGATCCAAGCTTCATGATCTCTGTGGATTCTTGTACATTCTATTGGAATCTATTTCCGGCTTTCATTATAGCCTTATTTAACTTCCCTGAATCTGGATGTGTCATCTAGAATTTGGTTGGGTAATATTCCCACAATCATGTGATAGTATACCTACTTTTTTGATAACTGAGATGTTTGACTGTTCAGCATGGGCTATAGTTTATATTCTTTTGTGTGCATTTTCTACTTAGGTACCTATAGTTTACCCCTCATTCTTTTCGTCTAAATTTCTATTATAGTGTAAATATTATCAGTTGAATCCAATTTAATATTAGTTAATTTATATATCATATAATCTAAATGTTATTTATTATTTTTTCTATGTTGTTTGTTTACAATCATATCTAGTCAAAAATTATTTAGTTAACATACATAAACAAAATTTGATTAAATAAGCCAAATTATGGACTGAAGTGTAGATTTTAGAGAAAAATAGGAGTCACATGGATTAATACAAGTTAACTACAAGGGGGATTTATATAATTAACCCTTTCATTTATGTATTGCCATGACATGTATTGTTTGGGTTGTAGATTGAAATACTTCAAATTTTGGTTTGACTGTATGTATGAATCATCATCTGGTGTCATAGTAAATAGTTGTATACTTGTATGACTGTTTATGTCCCAACTGCTTTCATCTGACCTCTTTCTGTTATGATCAATAATGATCTTGCTTATCTTTTCCATTTTCGATACGGTTGCGGTAATCACAAATTGATTGTTGTGCACTATTTGATAAGGGCATTTTTTTTCTGCATTGCAGCTAGACAACAGAGGGACTGCAAGGCGAGGATTGAAGTTTGAGGGGCATCTGAAGCACAACTTCGGTCAAGTAGACACCGAAGATCAAGTGACAGGCGTAGAGTGGCTTGTGAGGCAAGGTCTTGCCAGATCAGGTCATATTGGTATATATGGTTGGAGCTATGGGGGCTTTCTGTCAGCAATGAGCTTGGCAAGGTTTCCCAACACTTTCTGCTGTGCTGTATCAGGTGCCCCTGTGACTTCATGGAATGGATACGACACATTCTACACCGAGAAGTACATGGGCTTGCCTGATGAAAACCTTGAAGCCTATGAGCGCGGATCAATAATGCACCATGTGCACAAACTCAAAGGGAAGCTACTACTTGTTCATGGAATGATCGATGAGAATGTGCACTATAGGCACACAGCCAGACTCATAAACTCACTCATTGCCGCCGGCAAGCCTTATGAGCTTCTGCTCTTTCCAGACGAAAGACACATGCCGCGTCGACTACGAGATCGAGTTTACATGGAGGAGAGGATCTGGGAATTCATAGAGAGAAACTTGTGAGAGGCTCTGTTGTTTTTCCTCTGGCAGGTCAAATGCTAGTTGAATGGCATGTACCGTCTACCATCGTCAGCCTGGTGGTTCTGTTGTGGAAGCCTGGAAGGCAGGCCCAAACCTTCCAGACTTTCTCAAATAAAAGGATCGAGGATCCGTTTCCTCAGGGTCTCCATGGAAAATACTCTATTTCGGGGGTCGGATCGACGTTATCTGGACTTTGGAGTTTGAGGGGGTCCTTTTCATGTATTTATTGTTTATTCTCAAAATGCTTCTGTTGGAAAGTTGTGTTTCCACAACAGAAATGTATGAATAAGATCCATTTAACTTAGCTCCTCAATCCAATGGAACCAAAGTTATAGAGCCCAAAAATGTGATTAATCCTGATCAAATTGATAAGACTGCAAGCTAAGCTCAGGCAAAGTACTATTTTTCAATATAATAACCTAAAAGTACACTTGAATTGTAAATGTAAAACAATAAATTTGTTTTTGGAAACTGTTCCGAAGGCTCTACTTAGCTTAATTCAGTTATCTTATTATATAAATTTTTATATCATAACGTTTGATTTGATTGGACTCATTTACAATCCTAGATTTTCTATAGGATTCGCATGTCGTAATAAAAATTGGTTGATTCTACTTGGGTACTAAGACTCATTCGGTGTGTGCAGGTAGTACTCGGACAAGAGTCTTGCGAGGTTAGTATAATTTAGGCCTTGGATTCTCACTCTCTTCTGCAGGCTACGTATACGTATTCAAAACTTTTGTAATTATGATTTGTTTTAAATCAGTCTTAATATCACTCAACTCTCAATGTACGAATAATGTTTCGTTGCCCCCGGAACATAGTTGAGTTGGTTACAACTTAGTAAAATTGTAGAAGAGGATAAGGGTTCGAATCCTGATGAAGTCAGATAATACCTTCTTGTGTCGTGACTAACTACAATTTCTTGATTTACCTCTTGATCATGGGACTGACCATGTGGAACTGCTAAGATGAAGGATTTCATCTTTTATAGAAAAAAAATAATATTTCATTCATAATGCAGTCAAGTCATCTTCCCTCCATCACTTTTTTATTCATATTTTTCAATAATTACAATATGGATAAAGGCATCAATAAGTTGCCAATTAATGGATTACTTTGTTAACACCAAAAAACACAAAAAGGGAAGAATCTTTTTATTTTTTATTTTATTTTTAATAATTCAGATATACGAGTCTTGGACTTAATTAATCTTAAAAACATACGGTTTTTCTCTTGATTTATCTATCAAATAAATAAAAAAATATAAACAGTTTCTCGCTTAGCATTCAACGTCTTAAATTTTTTATATTATCTTAATCGATTTAGAAAAGAGATAAATTAGGACTGTATTAGAAAGCGAGATGATCAGCTATTTAGAAAAAAAATAATAAAAAATAAAAGATATGTTGCTGTCCTTTTGAAAAAGAGTAAGAATCACCGGATAAATTCAATGATTTTGCAAAGGAAATATAAAAAATTCCAGAATAAAAAAATACTATTTTTAATTATCTTAAAAAAGGAATCAAAATAATTAATTCAAGATGAGACAAATAAAAGAGGTGGCGGCTCAATAAATATTTAAGATTCCCTTACGACTATTCCAGAAGAACATTCAACACCAGTTAAGAATTAAATTCTAACGAAGTTATCTTTTTACGTCATTTACTACTTCATATCAGATCATGAGACCCACCGTAAAAAAAAAATTGAATTATCAGCCCCTGATAAAATTCGCTCCGCTTACTGGCCAAACCCCTGGGCTAACCTCCATTTCGTCCTAGGGGTAATGGTGCAACGGTAAGACATCCGGAGTAAATCAGTAACTTAGGGACCCGCGGTTCGATCTCCAAAGGATGCTGGGCATCTAGATTGACTGCGGTATGCGCTTCCCGATTTATCCTGATGGTCGGTGGGAAACTTTCATGGGACCGAACCGACCACCCCAGAGATATATTGGATTATCATTTTTTTTTTTTGGGAAAGAAGGGCATCGATGGCGATCGCGACCCATGAGGTTCCCCTGAGCTCCGGCTCCAAGGCCATGCCCCGCATCGCCATGGGCACCGCGGTCTTCCCTTTGCCGCCCTTCGACACCACTCGGGACGCCATACTCCACGCCATCAAGATCGGCTACCGCCACTTCGACACCGCCTCGGTCTACTCTTCGGAGGAGCCGCTAGGCGAGGCCGTAGCGGAAGCGCTCCGACTAGGGTTCATCGCCTCCCGGGACGAGCTCTTCATCACCTCCAAGCTCTGGGTCCGGGACGCCCAGAGCCACCTCGTGCTTCCTGCCTTGCAAAAGTCACTCAGGTAATCGATTTATGTGTGAATTAGTACTGGTGCAAAAATCTATTCTTGCCTCTTATCGAATCGAGTTTTTGCATTATTTTCTGTTTGAGATAGTTTACAAACAACTGCCGAGATGCCTGTTTGCAAAGATTTTTCGCTTTTAACATAATCTGAAGTCGTTTGGATAGTAGAACCGAGGCTTATGAATCCAAAGCTCAATTCTCGTGTCTGGCGAAATAAATGGAGGAAGCATTTTCTCCATGTTATTTTACCAAATTATCCTAGCAATTGTTTTTCTGGAATGGTATGGTGATTTCAGAATTAGATTATAAACAATCAAACTTTTGTGAGTTTTTTTTTTAAAAAAAAAACCCTTTTTTGACGGTTAGATTTTTAAAATCTTTCCATTTTCGACATAAAAGAGTTCAATAATACTGTAGACTTTTAAAACGAAAATTACCTCTTTGTAGAACAAGGGCAATGAGCTAGGCTCAGGCCCGTTTGGCTTGACTACACTTGGACTGCAGTAAGTCTGGCCCAGAGCTAATTGGGTCGTGATCATGACAAGAGTTAACTCGGGCACGAGACCAGGTGTAGCTAGACCCCAGCCTATTGAGCTTGGGTTTCGGGCTGGCCTATCCCAAGAGCTAATCGGGTTGTAGTTAGATCCAAGCCTATTGAGTCCGGATTTCGGCATGGCCTGTTCCACAGCGGCTGCGCAGGTGTTGCATGAACAAAGCCTTACCGGGTTAGGCCAACTTAATCTTGAGTGAAACATGACACTTTATGTTCACACGCAAATCTTTGTATTTACGAGTACAAAACTAGCTTAGAGAATAGGGAACTCACGACTTTTAGCTAATAATTGAATACAAAAACCAACTTTTGGCGACCAAAAAACATAAGTTTTTCATACTATTCTTGTGCTATCATTACCTGAGAGCAAGATTATAGCGTTAAATTTCATGTTCTACTGGAGAAAAAAAAATCTGACCTTTAGTTCTTTATCATTCCAACGAAAGAAATCACATAAGTTTGTGAATTAATAAAAGTGGTTTTTGTATTCAGAAATTGAATTCCTAAAAGGTTATCAGTTATATGAGACCTTATAATTGGACTTTATTTCAATTTGTTCATCACTTTTCAAACAAGATTTTGTATTATGTCATGCTACCCAAAGAAGGTTCATTCCCTCTGCATTGTTTAAATCTTACTAGGAGCCTTCAATTGGAGTACCTTGACCTCTATCTCATTCATTTCCCCATTTGTGTCAAACCCGAAGGCCCTCCCTTCCCCATCTCAGAGGATGAACTAATGCCCATAGATATAAGCTCGGTATGGGCATCCATGGAGGAGTGCCAAAGGATGGGGCTCACCAAATCCATTGGAGTCAGCAACTTTTCCATCAAAAAGATTGAGAAACTGCTCTCTGCTGCAATAATTCCACCTGTGGCCAACCAGGTTTACAGACAAAACATACAAATTTATGCTTTAGGATCACTTTACTATGTTAGATTCAATTATTTTTTAATAAATAATGCATAAGGTGGAGGTGAACCCTCTTTTCCAACAAAAGAAGCTGAGGGAGTTTTGCATAGCTAAAGGCATTCAACTCTGTGCTTACTCACCGTTGGGAGCGAGAGGAACATTTTGGGGTCAAAATTGGGTTATGGAGTGTGAGATTCTGCAACAAATAGCCAAAGCTAAAGGAAAGACTCTTGCTCAGGTAAATGAGACTAACGCTCATGATATCCCCAATCATAGGTGACTATGAATTACTTTATGAGTATTGCAATAACTGATCAAATATTTAAAGATTGATACCACTCATCTTAAAACTTGCGGGTATGACTCGACGTTTATATGATAGATATGTTTGAGGTGGATTTACGAGCAAGGAGATTGCGTGATAGTGAAAAGCTTCGATGAGAAAAGATTGATGGAGAATTTGGACATACTGGACTGGGAGTTGAATGAAGAAGAGAGGGAGAGCATCAGCAGGATTCCTCAGCGCAGAGGACATCAACCTCTGTTATTCATCTCAGAGAATGGACCCTATAAAAGTCTTGAAGAGTTTTGGGATGATGAAATATGATGAAGGTTTAGCTGAATGATTTGAATTTGCTTTTGATGTATGTAAGTTTACTGTATGATATAAATACCTCCACTGATAGCCCTTCTTCGCTGTAAAAGTGAAGGAGGTTTAAAATAAAATAATGATACGTGCATCATAAGCTTAGGCTATGTTTGGTAGAACGTAATGTAATTATGCTTGTAATGTAAT
Organism: Curcuma longa; assembly: GCF_044706935.1. Classification (NCBI taxonomy): domain Eukaryota; kingdom Viridiplantae; phylum Streptophyta; class Magnoliopsida; order Zingiberales; family Zingiberaceae; genus Curcuma; species Curcuma longa. Next base: position 12,332 of record NW_027430387.1, on the reverse strand, counting down.
CAAGTTTGTAATGAAATGTAATGTAATCAAGATTATATTACTATGTTTGGTTGAAGGAATGCATGTAATCTTTGATTATAAGAATGATTACATTACAGTGTTTTGTGTCCATTATTTTCAATAAAGAATATAATTTTTATTATTATAAAATACCAATAAATACCCTTTCTCCCTAACACCATGTGGTTGCCGGTGGTTGCCACAATGGTGATACAAGAGAGGCCGGTGAGTTCAGAGGCGGAGGAGATCAAGCCGGTGAGATTTAAGGTCCATGCGGTGGTGACTGTGCAGGGGAAGAAGAGGAGGATTTTAAGGAGGCGGCTGTGAACCAGTTTGATGCTTTCTTCGACAAGATGGGTAAAAATGTCGTCTTGGAGCTCATTAACACCAAGCTTGATCGAAGTGAGTTTTTTTGCGATTGATTCGGTCTCATTTTTGCTCGAATGAATCCTTAAACAAATTTAATCTCTTGGACACTAGAAATCGGGAAGCCGAAGGCTAGCAACCGGGCGGAGCTACGGGGCTGTTTCGAGAAGAAGGCGGTGAAGGCGGAGCGGGCGGTCTACACGGCGGATTTCACCCTCGACTCTGACTTTGGCGTGCCACTCGTGATCACGCTGCTCAACCAGCACCACGGCGAGTTCTTTGTGGAAAGCGTCGTGGTCGAGGGCTTCGCCTGCGTTCCCGTCCACTTCCCCTGTAACTCCTCGGTCCAACCCACTCGGATTCACCCCACCAAGCGCGTCTTCTTCAGCAACAAGGTCTCGAATCATCGCCAAACCTGTATAAAATTTGCGATCTTTTTACAAACTAACATCGTAATTGACTCCGCAGCCATATCTGCCGTCGGAGACGCCTCTCGACTTGCGCGAGCTGTGACAACAGGAGCTCAAGGAGCTGTGCGATGACGGGAAAGGGGAAAGGATTGAGACGGTGAGTAGCGGAAGGGTATATTTGGTATAATAAAAATAGAATCCGTAATGTAATCAGATTCCACACTATTTCCTTTGTAATCGAGATTACAGATCTTGACTCTTTTTTTATAATACAATTACATTACATTACATCTCTAAAATATTACCAAACAAAGTAAATCATCTTGTAATTTAACCCCCTTATCAAACATGCCCTTATACGAATCCTATACTAATACTATTGTTAATCCATTGTAGCAACCGGAGTAGGTGATACACTGATACTGCGTCAGTTTAACTGTGTTTAATGGATTGGTTGTTCCTCCCCCCTACTGCAACCAATCATCCTCCTCGTTTGTCAGGTAGTTTCCAGTGCGGCGCTCGGCTGTACAGGAACTCCATCTTCCCTGCCGACGTGAAAGCCTCCGCCATCCCGTGGTTCGCGTTCTGAAGCACCAGCCAGTGGACGCTGATGGGGACGACGACTTTCGGCCTGTCTGAGAACCCATGTGCCGCTGCCACCGCTTCCCGCTTCTCCTCCACCAACGCGGCGGCGACGTTCGCCAACAGCCCAACGGTTAGGCCGACGTCGAGGCGATGGAAGAAGGTTAGCCTAGAATCGTGCCCCGCGAAGCGGCGGCCAAGGGGACGAAGGCGCGATCATAGACGGCGAGGATGAGGAGCACGGTGAGCGGGGAGAAGATGACAATGCTCGCCGACGGGATGTGTAAGGGCGGCGTCAGGCGGCGGTCCATCGTGGCATCGTGCGACGTGGAGTTGAGGATGTTGACGGCCCAAATCGGCTGCATCCGGACGATGGCTTGTAGCTCCTCAACGCGGTGGACCGTCGGCAGCCTCCGTGGCAACGGCTCGCTGGAGTCCAGCGTGTCGCCGTCTCCCAAAACGGCAGCTCGATCGAAGAATCCTCATCGATTTTTTTCCCCAATTTTGTTGACCTTTCGACAATCAAAATCAAAATTTTAGAACCTTTTCAGCTTAGTTTCTTTAGCTGGTTGATTTTTTATTTATTTATATTAATTTAGGTATTTAGTTAAGAACCGATTAATTTTTGAAAGAGATCGATTTAATTCTATAAAAAAATTTTACCGACTATTCAGATAAATTTAGAGGTTAATGGATCAAAATTTGATCCCATTGTTTGTGGTTAATTAACAATAAACAATTATCACTGTACGTAGTTGAAATGTTCATAGGATTTTTTATGGTCGAAAATGAATCCAATATTTGTGAACAAGTTTAATATTCAATTTGATATGAAATTATTTATATTTATTCAACACATAAGATTAATTAAATAAATAAATTTGAACAATTTATTAACAATATTGGACACATATGTGTTCAGTTTATTAAAGAATATTTATGAATAATATTTGTGAATAATATTTATGAATAATATTTTTAAATTATATTTATCAATAAATTCTTATCAACATGCTAATAAATAAATAAGTTTATATTATCAAAATTAATAAGCAATCAATAAATTTAAAATGTAAATATTTTAAATAATCAAATAAATTTGATTTAAGAGCTCAATGACATTTAAATGAATCAAGTTCAAACCAAACTCAAGTTTTTAAAAAAGAAATCAAGTCAAGTTTAAACAATCATTTCAATGATTTAGTTCATTGTAGGCTCGACTTAGCTTAACTCAATTATCTTATTATATAAATTTGAACATCATAAAGTTTGGTTCGACTGGACTCGTTTACAGTCCTAGATTTTCTATAAGATTCGCATGCCCTAATAAGAATTGGTTGATTCTACTTGGGCAGACTAAGACTCATTTAGTGTGTGCAGGTAGTACTCGAACAAGAGTCATGTGAGGTTAGTATAATTCAGGCCTTAGATTCTTTCACTCTCTTCTGCAGGCTACGCATACATATTCAAAACTTTCATAATTGTGATTTGTTTTAAATCCGTCTTAATGTCACTCAACTCTCAATGTACGAATAATGTTTCATTCATAATGCAGTCAAGTCATCTTCCATCCATCACTTTTTTATTCATATTTTTCAATAATTACAATATGGATAAAGGCATCAATGTTGCCAATTAGTGGATTACTTTGTTAACACCACAAAAATACAAAAAAGGGAAGAATCTTTTTATTTTTTATTTTATTTTTAATAATTCAGATATATGAGTCTTGGACTCAATTAATGTTAAAAGTTTACGATCTTTTCATTAATTTATCTATCAAATAAATAGGAAAATATAAACAGCTTCTCATTCAGCATTCAACGTCTTAAATTTTTCATCACACTAAAAAAAAATATCTTAAAGTGCTCCGTAATTAAAATTCAAATTATTATTATAGCAAAAGATGATATCTTCACCTCGGTTGCCCCTCCAATATTATCTTAATTGATTTAGAAAAGAGGTAAATTAGGACTGTATTAGAAAGCGAGATGATCAGTTATATAGAAAAAAATAATAAAAAATAAAAGATATGTTGCTGTCCTTTTGAAAAAGAGTAAGAATCACCGGATAAATTCAATGATTTTACAAAGGAAATATAAAAAATTTCAGAATAAAAAAATACTATTTTTAATTATCTTAAAAAAGGAATCAAAATAATTAATTAAAGATGAGACAAATAAAAGAGGTGACGGCTCAACAAATATTTACGATTCCCTTACGGCTATTCCAGAAGAACATTCAACACCAGTTAAGAATTATCGGAAGAGAGAGAAAAAAATTGAATTATGGGCGCCTGATAAAATTCGCTCCGCTTCCTCGCCAAACCCCTGGGCTAACCTCCATTTCCTCAAGGAGAAGAAGGGCATCGATGGCGATCGCGGTCCATGAGGTTCCACTGAGCTCCGGCTCCAAGGCCATGCCCCGCATCGCCATGGGCACCGCGGTCTTCCCTTTGCCGCCCTTCGACACCACTCGGGACGCCATACTCCACGCCATCAAGATCGGCTACCGCCACTTCGACACCGCCTCGGTCTACTCTTCGGAGGAGCCGCTAGGCGAGGCCGTAGCGGAAGCGCTCCGACTAGGGTTCATCGCCTCCCGGGACGAACTCTTCATCACCTCCAAGCTCTGGGTCCGGGACGCCCAGAGCCACCTCGTGCTTCCTGCCTTGCAAAAGTCACTCAGGTAATCGATTTATTTGTGAAATAGTAATGGGGCAAAAATCTATTCTTGCCGATTATCGAATCGAGTTTTTGCCTTATTTTCTGTTTGAGATAGTTTACAATCAACTGCCGACATGCCTTTTTGCAAAGATTTTTCGCTTTTAACATAATCTGAAGTCGTTTGGATAGTAGAACCGAGTGTTATGAATCCGAAGCTCAATTCTCGTGTTTGGGGAAATAAATGGAGGAAGCATTTTCTCCATGTTATTTTACCAAATTATCTAGCAATTATTTTTCTGGAGTGGTATGGTGATTTCGGAGTTAGATGTAAACAATCAAACTTTTGTGAGATTTTTAAATCTTTTTTCCCCTTATTCTTTTGACTGTTTAGACTTTTAACAAATTTTCATTTTCAACATAAAAGAGTTTAAGCTCACTGTAGACCTTTAAAACGAAAATTACCACTTTGTAGAAGAAGGGCAATGAGCTAGGCTCAGGCCCGTCGGGCTTGACTGTAATTGTGCTCCAAAGTCTGGCCAGCGCTAATTGGGTTGTGATCATGCCGACCAGTTAACTTGGGCACAAGACCAGGTGTAGCTAGACCCCAGCCTGTTGAGCTGGGGTTTCGGCCCGGCTTGTCCCAAGAGCTAATCGGGTTGTGATCATGCCGACCGATTAAATCGGGCACAAGACCAGGTGTAGCTAGAACCAAGCCTTGCTGGGCTATGCCAACTTACTCGAGTGAAACATGACTCTTATGTTCATAAAGAGAGGAATATGAAATACTAGCTTAGAGAATAGGGAACTCACGACTTTTAGTTAATAATTGGATATAGACACAAAAGTAATCTAGCAAAGGAATGAATACAAAAAACCAACTTTTGGTGATCAAAAAGAAGTATCAAGTTTTTCATACTATTCTTGTGCTATCATTAACCTCAGAAAAAGAAACAACAAGATTATAGCCTACTCAAAAGTTAAATTTCATATTCTGCTGGAGAAAAACAATCTAACCTTTAGTTCTTTATCATTCCAAAGAAAGAAATCACATGAGGTTGTGAATTAGTAAAAATGGTTTTTGTATTCAGAAATCAAATTCCTAAAAGGTTCTCTGTTATATGAGTCCTTATAATTGGACTTTATTTTCAATTTGTTTATCACTTTTCAAATAAGATTTTGTATTATGCCATGCTACCCAAAGAAGGTTCATTCCCTTTGCATTGTTTAAATCTTACTAGGAGCCTTCAGTTGGAGTACCTTGACCTCTATCTCATTCACTATCCCATTTGTGCCAAACCGGAAGGCCCTCCCTTTCCATTTTCAGAGGGTGAACTAATGCCCTTAGATATAAGCTCAGTATGGGCAGTCATGGAGGAGTGCCAAAGAATGGGGCTCACCAAATCCATTGGAGTCAGCAACTTCTCCATCAAAAAGATTGAGAAACTGCTCTCTACTGCAACAATTCCACCTGTAGCCAATCAGGTTTACATACAAAACCTACAAATTTATGCTTTAGACTCACCTTACTATGTTAGATTCAATTAATTTTTTAATAAATAATGCATAAGGTGGAGGTGAACCCTCTTTTCCAACAAAAGAAGCTGAGGGAGTTTTGCATTGCTAAAGGCATTCAGCTCTGTGCTTACTCACCCTTGGGAGCGAGAGGAGCAATCTGGGGTCAAGATTGGGTTATGGAGTGTGAGATTCTGCAGCAAATAGCCAAAGCTAAAGGAAAGACTCTTGCTCAGGTAAATGAGACTAACACTCATGACAGCCCGAATCATAGATGACTATGAATTACTTTATGTGCATTGCAATAACTGATCAAATATTTAAAGATTAATACCACTCATCTTAAAACTTGCGGGTATAACTCGATGTTTATATGATAGATATGTTTGAGGTGGGTTTACGAGCAAGGAGACTGTGTGATAGTGAAAAGCTTCAATGAGAAAAGATTGGCGGAGAATTTGGACATACTGGACTGGGAGTTGAATGAAGAAGAGAGGGAGACCATCAGTAGGATTCCTCAGCGCAGAATATGTCAACCTATGCTCTTCATCTCAGAGAATGGACCCTTTAAATCTCTTGAAGAGTTATGGGATGATGAAATATGATGAATATTTAGCTAAATGATGTATGTAAGTTTACTGTATGATATCAATACCTCCACTGATAGCCCTTCTTCACTGTATAGGTTAAGGAGGTTTAAAATAAAATAACGATACGTGGATCATGCATAAGCTTATACAAATCTTATACTAATACAATTGTTCATCCATTGTGGCAACCAAGGAGTAGGTGATACTGATACTGCATCAGTTTAACTGTGTTTAATGGATTGGTTGTTCCTCCCCCCTACTGCAAGTCTGCAACCAAGCATCCTCCTCGTTTGTCAGGTAGTTTCCAGTGCGGCGCTCGGCTGTACAGGAACTCCATCTTCCCCGTCGAGGTGAAAGCCTCCGTCATCCCGTGGTTCGCGTTCTGCGGCACTAGCCAGTGGAGGCTGATGGGGACGACGACTTTCGGGCTGTCTCAGAACCCATGTGCCGCTGCCACCGCTTCCCGCTTCTCCTCCACCAACGCGGCGGCGACGTTCGCCAACAGCCTAACGGTTAGGTCGACGTCGAGGCGCTGGAAGAAGGTTAGCTTGGAATCGTGCCCCGCGAAGCGGCGGCCAAGGGGAGGAAGGCGCGATCATAGACGGCGAGGATGAGGAGCACGGTGAGCGGGGAGAAGATGGCAATGCTCGCCGGCGTGATGTGTAAGGGCGGCGTCAGGCGGCAGTCCATTGTGGCATCGCGCGACGTGGAGTTGAGGATGCCGACGGCCCAAATCGGCTACATCCGGACGATGGCTTGTAGCTCCTCAACGTGGTGGACCGTCGGCAGCCTCCGTGGCAACGGCTCACTGGAGTCCAGCGTGTCGCTGTCTCCCAAAACGGCAGCTCGATTGAAGAATCCTCATCGAATTTTCTTTTTCCCAATTTTGTTGACCTTTCGACAATCAAAATCAAAATTTAATTTAGAACCTTTTTAGCTTAGTTTCTTTAGCTGGTTGATTTTTTATTTATTTTTATTAATTTAGGTATTTTAGTTATTAGAACCCATTAATTTTGAAAGGCATCGACTTAATTCTATAAAAATTTTCTACTAGTCATCTAGATAAATTTGAAGGTTAATGGGTCGAAATTTGATTCCCATTGTTTGTGGTTAATTAACAATAAACAATTATCAATGTACGTAGTTGAAATGTTCATAAGATTTTTTAGGGTCGAAAATGAATCCAATATTTATGAATAAGTTTGATATTCGATTTGATAAGAAATTATTTATATTTATTCAACACATCAGATTAATTAAATAAATAAACTTGAATAATTTAATAACAATATTGGACACATATGTGTTCACTTTGTTAACATTCATGAAGAATGTTTGTGAATAATATTCTTAAATTATATTTATCAATAAACTCTTATCAACATGCTAATAAATAAATAAGTTTGTATTATCAAAGTTAATAAGCAATCAATAAATTTAAAATGTAAAAGTTTCAAATAATCAAACAAATTTGATTTAAGAGTTCAATGACATCTAAATGAATCAAGTTCAAACCAAACTCAAGTTTTAAAAAAAGAAATTAAGTCAAGTTTGAACAATCATTTCAATGACTTAGTTCATTGTAGGCTCGACTTAGCTTAACTCAGTTACCTTATTATATAAATTTGAATATCATAAAGTTTGGTTCGACTGAACTCGTTTACCGTCCTAGATTTTCCCCTAATAAGAATTGGTTGATTCTACTTGGGCAGACTAAGACTCATTCGGTGTGTGCAGGTAGTACTCGGACAAGAGTCATGCGAGGTTAGTATAATTCAAGTCTTGGATTCTCACTCTCTCCTTTAGGCTACGTATGCATATTCAAAACTTTCATAATTATGATTTATTTTAAATCAGTCTTAATGTCACTCAACTCTCAATGTACGAATAATGTTTCATTAACAATGCAGTCAAGTCATCTTCCATCCATCACTTTTTTATTCATATTTTTCAATAATTACAATATGGATAAAGGCATCAACAAGTTGCCAATTAGTGGATTACTTAATAAAAAAATAAAAGATATGTTGCTGTCCTTTTGAAAAAGAGTAAGAATCACCAGATAAATTCAATGATTTTGTAAAGGAAATATAAAAAATTCCAGAATAAAAAAAATACTATTTTTAATTATCTTAAAAAAGGAATCAAAATAATTAATTCAAGATGAGACAAATAAAAGAGGTGACGGCCCAACAAATATTTACGATTCCCTTACGACTATTCCAGAAGAACATTCAACACCAGTTAAGAATTAAAAATTGATCATTTGACTTTATTATTATTATTTTATTTGATATTAGGTATCATCGATGGAGAGAGAAAAAAATTGAATTATCGGCGCCTGATAAAATTCGCTCCGCTTCCTGGCCAAACCCCTGGGCTAACCTCCATTTCCTCAAGGAGAAGAAAGGCATCGATGGCGATCGCGATCCATGAGGTTCCCCTGAGCTCCGGCTCCAAGGCCATGCCCCGCATCGCCATGGGCACCGCGGTCTTCCCTTTGCCGCCCTTCGACACCACTCGGGACGCCATGCTCCACGCCATCAAGATCGGCTACCGCCACTTCGACACCGCCTCGGTCTACTCTTCGGAGGAGCCGCTAGGCGAGGCCATAGCGGAAGCGCTCCGACTAGGGTTCATCGCCTCCCGGGACGAGCTCTTCATCACCTCCAAGCTCTGGGTCCGGGACGCCCAGAGCCACCTCGTGCTTCCGGCCTTGCAAAAGTCACTCAGGTAATCGATTTATTTGTGAATTAGTAATGGTGCAAAAATCTATTCTTGCCGATTATCGAATCGAGTTTTTGCCTTATTTTCTGTTTGAGATAGTTTACAACCAACTGCCGACATGCCTTTTTGCAAAGATTTTTCGCTTTTAACATAATCTGAAGTCGTTTGGATAGTAGAACCGAGTGTTATGAATCCGAAGCTCATTTCTCGTGTTTGGGGAAATAAATGGAGGAAGCATTTTCTCCATGTTATTTTACCAAATTATCTAGCAATTGTTTTTCTGGAGTGGTATGGTGATTTCGGAGTTAGATGTAAACAATCAAACTTTTGTGAGATTTTTAAATCTTTTTTCCCCTTATTCTTTTGACTGTTAGACTTTTAAAAAAATTTCATTTTCAACATAAAAGAGTTTAAGTACACTGTCGACCTTTAAAGCGAAAATTACCACTTCGTAGGAAGGGCAATGAGCCAGGCTCAGGCCCGTTGGGCTTGACTGCAATTGTGCTGCAGTAAGTGTGGCCCAGAGCTAATTGGGTTGTGATCATGCCGACCAGCTAACTTGGGCACAAGACCAGGTGTAGCTAGACCCCCAGCCTGTTGAGCTGGGGTTTCGGCCCGGCTTGTCCCAAGAGCTAATCGGGTTGTGATCATGCCAACCGATTAAATCGGGCACAAGACCAGGTGTAGCTAGAACCAAGCCTTGCTGGGCTATGCCATTGAGTGAAACATGACTCTTTATGTTCATAAAGAGAAAGGAATATGAAATAAACTACACACAAATCTTTGTATTTATCAGTACAAAACTAGCTTAGAGAATAGGGAACTCATGACTTTTAGTTAATAATTGGATATAGACACGAAAGTAATCTAGCAATGGAATGAATACAAAAAACCAACTTTTGGTGGTCAAAAAGAAGTATCAAATTTTTCATACTATTCTTGTGCTATTATTAACCTGAGAAAAAGAAACAGCAAGATTATAGCCTACTCAAAAGTTAAATTTCATATTCTGCTGGAGAAAAAAAAATCTAACTTTTAGTTCTTTATCATTCCAAAGAAAGAAATCACATGAGGTTGTGAATTAGTTAAAATGGTTTTTGTATTCAGAAATCGAATTCCAAAAGTTCTCTGTTATATGAGTCCTTATAATTGGACTTTATTTTCAATTTGTTTATCACTTTTCAAATAAGATTTTGTATTATGCCATGCTACCCAAAGAAGGTTCATTCCCTCTGCATTGTTTGAATCTTAAATTTTTCATCACACTAAAAAAAATATCTTAGAGTGCCCCGTAATTAAAATTCAAATTATTATTATAGCAAAAGATGATATCTTCACTTCACCTTGGTTGCCCCTCCAATATTATCTTAATCGATTTAGAAAAGAGATAAATTAGGACTGTATTAGAAAGCGAGATGATCAACTATGTAGAAAAAAATAATAAAAAATAAAAAATATGTTGCTGTCCTTTTGAAAAAGAGTAAGAATCACCGGATAAATTCAATGATTTTACGAAGGAAATATAAAAATTTTCAGAATAAAAAAAAATACTATTTTTAATTATCTTAAAAAAGTAATCAAAATAATTAATTCAAGATGAGACAAATAAAAGAGGTGACGGCTCAATAAAAGAGGTTACAGCCTATTCCAAAAGAACCTGCAACGCCAGTTAAGAATTATCGGAAGAGAGAAAAAAATTGAATTATCAGCGCCTGATAAAATTCGCTCCGCTTCCTCGCCAAACCCTGGGATAACCTCCATTTCCGCAAGGAGAAGAAGGGCATCGATGGCGATCGCGGTCCATGAGGTTCCCCTGAGCTCCGGCTCCAAGGCCATGCCCCGCATCGCCATGGGCACCGCGGTCTTCCCTTTGCCGCCCTTCGACACCACTCGGGACGCCATACTCCACGCCATCAAGGTCGGCTACCGCCACTTCGACACCGCCTCGGTCTACTCTTCGGAGGAGCCGCTAGGCGAGGCCATAGCGGAAGCGCTCCGACTAGGGTTCATCGCCTCCCGGGACGAGCTCTTCATCACCTCCAAGCTCTGGGTCCGGGACGCCCAGAGCCACCTCGTGCTTCCGGCCTTGCAAAAGTCACTCAGGTAATCGATTTATTTGTGAATTAGTAATGGGGGAAAAATCTATTCTTGCCGATTATCGAATCGAGTTTTTGCCTTATTTTCTGTTTGAGATAGTTTACAACCAACTGCCGACATGCCTTTTTGCAAAGATTTTTCGCTTTTAACATAATCTGAAGTCGTTTGGATAGTAGAACCGAGTGTTATGAATCCGAAGCTCAATTCTCGTGTTTGGGGAAATAAATGGAGGAAGCATTTTCTCCATGTTATTTTACCAAATTATCTAGCAATTGTTTTTCTGGAGTGGTATGGTGATTTCGGAGTTAGATGTAAACAATCAATGAGCCAACTTGATATTTTTAGGCCTTATCATACAAAAAATACAAAGAATAGATTTCCAATTTTTTTTTACTTCGTATTTTTGGGTCGGAGTAAATCAAGCGGCTAAGCTAAGAAGTTTTGAACTTTCTATTACATATCTGTTGAAATCAACATTTGTATGTTTCTGCTTGAGCCGTACGAGATGAAATTCTCATATACGGTTCTCCGAGGGGAGTTTCTTGGTTTTGGGTTACCTATCTCAATAAAGTATATGATTGGTTTGAGGAACGTCTCGAGATTCAGGCGATTGCAGATGATATAACTAGTAAATATGTTCCTCCTCATGTCAACATATTTTATTGTTTAGGGGGGATCACACTTACTTGTTTTTTAGTACAAGTAGCTACAGGTTTTGCTATGACTTTTTACTACCGTCCAACTGTTACAGAGGCTTTTTCATCTGTTCAATACATAATGACTGAGGCCAACTTTGGTTGGTTAATCCGATCAGTTCATCGATGGTCGGCTAGTATGATGGTTCTAATGATGATTCTTCACGTATTTCGTGTGTACCTTACAGGTGGATTTAAAAAACCCCGCGAATTAACTTGGGTTACAGGTGTGGTTTTGGCTGTATTGACCGCATCTTTTGGTGTAACTGGTTATTCCTTACCTCGGGACCAAATTGGTTATTGGGCAGTCAAAATTGTGACAGGCGTACCTGAAGCTATTCCTGGAATAGGATCGCCTTTGGTAGAGTTATTACGTGGAAGTGCTAGTGTGGGCCAATCTACTTTAACTCGTTTTTATAGTTTACACACTTTTGTATTGCCTCTTCTTACTGCCGTATTTATGTTAATGCATTTTCCAATGATACGTAAGCAAGGAATTTCTGGTCCTTTATAGAATCATAGATATTTGTAATTGATCATATCATACTGGCGAGGAACGATAGACAATAATATTTCATCATTGCTAGAAATATGGATTATTGAAAAAGTAAGACATGTTATTTGGATATTTTTCTTCAACTTCAAAGGAGAGCCTTTTCCATGATCATACCTGAATGATGTTATGCA
>NW_027430386.1:0-13896 GCF_044706935.1 Curcuma longa | reverse complement strand
GAATCCGAAAGTGACTTCGCTCTCTCCACTCGGAAGCCTTACCCAAGCCACATTCATTTCTTCTATCGTTCGTCTACCTTACCCAAGCTCACTGTTTTCTTTTTTTATGGCAATGATATCTCTTTCTTCTTGTTATACCTAGTTGCTACCTTTACCTTTGCTACGCTCGGATGCTACAACACCCTCCTATTCTTTCTTTTCAGTGCTTCCCTTGACAGAAGGACTATGGATAGAATAGGGTGACCGCCTAGTATCACTCCTTATGAGTCCAAGTTTGGGCTCCACTTGATAGGAGCACTTCTTGTAGGAAGGTTAGGAGTGAACAGGTAAGAGAGCATTAGGGATGCCATAATTGGTAGCCCGTAATGCGAACGTACGCTAACACATGCAGCTAAAGGACTACTTCTAATCCTACTCTTCTGGAGATGAAGAAAGAAATAGAAATCCCGTCTTTCCTCTAGTCTTACTCGCTCTCCCTACCATGCCCTAAGCTAACAAGACCTGAAAGTGCTGCTAATCTTAGGGAGCGCAGTTGTAGAGATGCCTGGTATGAAAGACATGCTTGAATACACTTTGTTGAGGAGTTGGATGAAGAGCTGGTTGCGTTTGGTTCGTTGGTACTATGCGGTTGCTATGTCACCGGATGTCACCATACAAGAGTTGTTAGATGGGGCACCTGTTGTGACCACTCACTGGAACCTAGAGCAGAAAGATTCAAATCTAGTACGGGAGAATGTGGATGTGTTATGACTTGGTTGCTTCCCTAGGTTTAGAACATAGACCTGGGATTCTACCTTCATCTTCTTTCTCAATCAGTCAGAAGTTGGCTTCACCTCCGGGGACCGGCTTCGCGGGATCCCTCTCTTTGATAAGAGTGCTTGTGGCTTCTACTGGTGTCTTTTGTACCTGCATTAAGGAGGGTTCTCTTTCCTGGTAGTTTTTTATATATCGGACATTGGTTACAGGCACTCGGGTCCAATCCTATTTTGCAAAAAGTCATGACTAACCAAGGAACGCTACCTCATAAGATGTTAGTTCCAGGTGGATGGCTAGAGCTATAGTCGACCGCCAGTGTTGATACGAGAAACTAGAGTAGAGCGGACAAGACCGGGTCGAACTCCAGTTAAGCGCATAGAAAACCTAGGGACGCTTCCTCCGCCATGAAGCAGCACTAAAGAAGGACCGCGCTTCCTCTGGTCCGGAAGACAAGATTTCATAAGCGAAAACCTAGAGCGGGCGAGGCCTCGTTCCAGCATATCGAACAAAAAAGTGGCATCCTTCGAATGGCACCCGTGTTCGTTATGTCCTTCTACTTCTAGGCGAGGAGGCGGTTAAGTCGTGATCTCTGCTAAGTCGCAACCTCTCTCTGACTTCTTTCCTAATTTGTTTTCAATCTTGAATTCGGGGACACAGTTACAGTTTGGAGACAGAGTTTCTTGCTGTTCTGTTCGTGGTTTTACACCCAGGACCAGAGAGTTTGCTTAATAGCTCTTTTACGTGATAGCTCTTTTAGCTGCAAGGCTGCCTGCTTCCACTGCACCCTTAACCTACGATATTCCTTCTGTCGGTAAGTGCCAGCCGGATCGGCATCTCCTTCTTCGCCTCGGCTGGGTAGCGATGTGTTTAGTGAATAGAGCAAGTTTCCCAGGAAATTGCTTGATTAGTTGGTTTGACCTCGTAAACATAATATATAAATGATTTTAGCCTTTTTCCCAAGACCAAGATGTGAGTTGTGATACTTTCAGATGCGTCTCGATCCACTTTCAAACTTCTTTTTTTGTTCAAAAGTGGTACATAATTCATATGTCCACAGCCCTTACACAGGAAGATAGAGACCGCGCCTAGGCCCTTCCGCAGGGGCGATCAGACAGCAGACAGGGATAAAGGCCGGATATCGCTTCCTATAATATATTATATTAAGGCTCTTTTCGATAGGCCTTTACTATATAATTTCCTCGATCATACTTTTTTGAGAACTATATAAACAAATATAACAAGCGTGCGATAGAAAGCATCAACCTACGGAAAAACGAATTGATTGACTATTGAGTGCAACCCCGTAACTAGATAGACTATGGGTAGTTCAGGTGCGCGTCTTATATAACGCATGCCAATGTTGCCACCGACAAACGTTTGACTTTGCCAATATATAGTAAGGGAAAAGCTCCAAACGGTAGTTTAGAGTAGAAGGAGCTCGAAGTTGGAATTCAATAGTCTACAAGCCCGCCCCTGAGAGCGAAGTTGGAAGAATCTCTGTTGCCGTATCCGATGATGCTAGCGCAGTCAGAAGAATGGGTCAAGTGGGAATTGATTCGTTTAAGTTTCCGAAGTAAGTTCGCCTAGTTTTAGGTTTTAGCACCTTCGCTGTAGAAGCACCTCTTTCCTTAGCTAAGCGCAAAAGGCACTCGAAGGAGTAGTGGGACCAACCATCACTACCATAGGGCTCTAGTGGTCAATCCTGCCACACTCCTATTTCCCCTCACGTGTCAACAAGCAAGTTGGGTGCTCTCCCTTAACGTGGTAGGACTCTGAAGCCTCTGTCTCTTCTCTGTGAGCTATCCCGATTCTTATAGCGGAGGAACGGCTCTATATCGACTTAAATCCTTGTCTAATGCCTTTTCTCGCGCAACTAGTGCTGATTGATGAAATGCCTTTTGACCAATAGAAAGAGATGGCAGCTCAGGCCGGGGCCCCCCTTTACGATTGATTCATTCAACCGTGGACCGCTTATGTATTCCCCTAACCCTCCTCGCGGTCCAACAGCCCATGAGTTATTCTAAGAACCCGCTCCAGACCATTTGGGTCAACCTGGTAACGTAAGAGGTCTTTTTCTTTTTCATTATCTTCTTATGGACCTATATTCTTTTACGTGCTAGGCCTATCGTCACGGTAAACGTTCTTGTCTCTCGAGCTTTTGTCGTGGATTTGTCGTGGAGGTGGCTGTCTAGACCACGTAATCCGAAAGTTCTATATTAAAAAGTCTATGTCTACCCTTTGTCTATAGCGATCGGTTACCCGTTGGGTTAGAAGACAAGAGTATGGCCCCTACTACGCTTCAAGCTGCCAATCCAGGAGTGGAGTCTCGGGATCGAGGATTCAAGGAAGGGAGCCCGTCATAACACGCAGTCGGCGCGTCGGACCTTTCTTTTGCCGAATTGCTTGTTATGGTATTTTAGGAGTTCACCTTGAAAGGAGTTCTTTTTAGTTTAGTGCTGGAGGAGACGGTAATCAAGATCCATTCCTAGATTCTTGCCCTTTTAAAGAAGTGGATCTGTTGGAGTTTCCAACTCGGAAAGACCCACTATTATTCTAAAGTAAAACGGGGTTTCAAGAAAGTCAAGTTCCCTCCCGGCCTCCTAGCTTCATAAACTGCTTGCTTTCCTTCCTGGCTAGCTTTCCAATCGCAGGCTTACTTGCTTTCCTTGACTTAACTTTCCAGTAGTAGAACGGGGATCTCTCCAAAAAGAAGAAGCCCCTACTGAGGGTGAGGGTTCTGTTAAAGGTTGAAGACATGCTCTTTATGGTCCGTCCGGTAGGAAGGGCCTACTTTCGTAGAGGAAGTTGAAACTCGGCCGGGACCTTACTTGAATCGGTTCTTAACCCTGGAAAAGGAGGGGCATCTACTTACTTTGGATACTCACTCGGGGCCTTTAAAGGAAGGGCAACGGATTCTCATGCTTTTCCTCTCCTCATTTTCCGGGGAAGAACGGTAGAAGAAGTCTTCCTAGGCGGGGACATATGCTCCCTAGAGTGAAGAGGACGGGGACCTCTTCTTTAGCTCTTGCCCTCTCGCGTAGTGAATTCCTTCCTTCTGAGCTTCATCTAGTCAACAGAGAAGGGGGGAATAAGAGAATCAATGTATACTTCCCGCCAGTGTACGGATTAATAGGTAGGAGCTTCTTTACTTTAGGGCTTTAGGCCGGGGATGAGTGGGATAAAAGAGCTAGTGCGCCGGGGGTGCAATCAAGTGTTGGCTACTTCGTCGGACCGGCGGGCGTGCGCTGGCTGGGCTTCACCGGCTCCGCGCTGGTGGCCATCGCGGCCGGCGTGGTCGCTAGGCGCTGGTGTTCCGCTCCTGGGCGCAGGTGGCCGAGGCCATCGGTGCGCGCATCTATTCGCTGTTCGAGCGCGGCCGCGAGAAGCGCGAACTGGCGCAGGACCTGGCCATGGGCCGCAAGGCCCGCCGCGAGCGCGAGGAAACGGCGGCCCACGACCGCGATGTGCCCGGGCCGGCGGACGACGAGGTCGAGCCCGCCTTCGACGACGTGCCGCCGCCCGCGCCCGGCGCCGCGAGAAGGCCGCGCCGGTGCAGATCGAGCCCGCGGTGGCCGACGTGCCCAAGAGCGAGCGGGTGGTCAAGGAGCGCAGAAGCCGCTCTTCAAGGAGCTGCCCGACAGCACAAAGTTATTTGCAAAGCTAATGACTGCAAAAGCTTGTGTTCGGATCTCACTGATATAGTTATAGGATCATGACTTTACTTGCGGACACACAGTAAACTAGTGATCGATGACTTAAATTCTCATCAAACAAGTTGATTTGATTTTTGTAATTCATTGTCAAGAATCACTATAATACCAGTGCCCTTGCTTAAAAACTTTAGTAATTTCAAACAGGTATTTATTTGTGAACAAAAGTTATACACAAGGTCACAGCTAAATCAACGCAGAAAATCAGCTGTTGGTGGATGGCAATGAGAGTGAACGTGGAGGCTTTATGGGTCACTCCATGTGTGAGTTCTGCAGAAACCGATTCTATGGGGATAATGAACTTTATATCCACATGTCAACAGAGCATTATACCTGCCACATATGTCAACGGTATGATTTAGCACTTTCCAGATGACTTCATTATTCCAAATTTCATGTGACATTTTTTCACTTGTCATGATAAATGCAGGCAACATCCAGGACAATATGATTATTTCAGAGATTATAATGACCTCGAGGTATTGTAGTAAATCTCTACTTTTATGTAATTCTAGAGAAATTCATTGCTATGTATAAACAGTTGTTTAAATGTGCATGCCTTGCCTGTGTTTATGTAGTAAAACCTTTTGCATCATGTATATACGGTCAAAATATCAGCAAAATAATATCTGATGATTATGAGAGCAGCACTTTCCCAGTTCAGAGCTCTTAAGTCTCTAATTATCTAACTTACTAACTATAATATTCTTGTTATACAACAGATGCATTTCCGCCAGGAGCATTTTCTTTGTGAGAATGAGGCATGCTTAGAAAAGAAGTTTGTTGTTTTTCAAACTGAAGCAGAGATGAAGGTGAAATTTCAGAGAAATCATGTCTCTTTTCTTTTTGTATTCCTTAAAACAATATCATGTTTTAGCAGACACTTAAAATATAATTCTCTGACCTTTATATGCATTTCCTTACAGAGGCATAATGCTCTTGAGCATGGGGGGCACATGTCACGTTCCAAGCGGAATGCTGCACTTAGGGTATTTAACTATCCTGAATTTCCTGACTCCTGAAACAGTTTTTCTTGTCTTTTTACTTTATTTGTTGTAGTATTCTTCTCATTCACATTCTTTGCTTAGATTCCAACTAGCTTCACGTATCGGCGGAACGAACAAGAGCAGCACCGAGGAAGAGGTCGTGGATTCCACCAAGATCCTTCTGACGATCAGCTATCTATAGCAATACAAGCTAGCCTTGAAACAGCAGCAGCTGCTGATGGTAGATTTCAGGATTCTTCTTTTGGTGCTCATTTTGACTCTGAGAATAGGAGGACGAGACGTGCTAATGCATTTACAGGTTCCTCAGAAGTCTCAACTGTCAATGAAGGTCCAGAAGCATCTGTGAATCAAAACACTAGGACAACTCCAATACTAGAAGAATCCTCCTTCCCTCCTCTTTCTGATAGAGAACTACCAGAGCCTTCTTCTAGATATGTTCAAGCTCTTAGTCAAATTTCTAGAAATCCTGTCAAACTTAGGGAAGAATCATTTCCTCCTCTACCTGGTGCGGCTAATAAGCCAAAGCCTACACATGGATTAGAAGGTTCTTCTGCAAATACTCTTGCTGCCCGGCTCCAACGTAATAGAGGCTCTATTGTGATTAACTCTGCTCCACCAAGGCCACTAGAGTATCATGAGATCTTCCCATCTGCTTCTCAATTAAGAACCGTGCCAAATCATGGCATCGCATCATCCACTTCTACAAGTTCTCAACCACGAGCAAACCGGACAAGAGAAAATGGATTTAGATCACCTTCATCTGCTAGTTCTGTTAATTCAGATGCTACTAATACGATGAGGCATTCAGTATCAGCTCCCAACCTAACTGGTGGGAGTTCTTCAAACCAAGCTATTCCTAGTGTCAAGGGAGAGGAATCATTGCCCCTAAGTAACCAATCTCATACTTCCGTGAGCGATATTCACACTGCTAATAAATCCTTGGTGGAACAGATTCAAGCTAGCTTAGGTATGGATGAGGACAAATATAGTGCATTCAAAAGCATATCATTAGAGTATCGTCAAGGTGTGATTAATACTTCTGAATATCTTTCTTATGCTGAGCAATTTGGCCTGTCACATCTTGTTCCTGAGCTGGCTCGTCTTTGCCCTATTGCTCAGAAGCAGAAGGAACTAATTGATGCTTACAATGTGAATTTACGGAACAAAGGTCTGCAAGAAAAAGCCAGCAATATGGGTGGTAGTAAAGGCAAGGGAAGAATTTCAACCCGAGCTGAAAGTAAGGCTAAGAATACATTAACTGATAACTTTCTGGACACAGTAAAGAAGCTGCAATTGAATCAGAAGGCTCAGGAAGAAGACGTGGAAGTGCTTTCAAAGGATGGCTACCGAGTCTCTAAGGATAAACCTCAATCGCCCAGAGTTTCCAACTCAGGCGCAACTAATGCCAATTCAATTGAAATTAGTGTCGATAGGGCACCCTATTCTGTTACAGACATAGCAAAGCCGAATTTGACTGATGCTGGGAGCAGTAAGCAACGGAAGAAGACATCGAAATTTCATAGGGCACGCCTGGGTGATGGTTCAGCAGCTGCACTTGATCTTTCTCGCAGGGATGTTAATCCTGAACCACAAGAGAATGGAACCATAGATGGTTCTTCTGAAACCATACCGGTCCGAGGTGTTTGGCGTAGTGGCGGTGCACAGAGACTTTTTGCAAACTCTAGTAGGAACGGCTGAAATGCATCGTTTTCTTTTTTTGCGAACGTCTTGTGGTTGATTTGGTAATCTATATGTATCAGGTTCTGCAACAAATGCATATCTGATGCATCGACACTATATTTTGCCATTTGCGATTTTTTCGCAACTATATTTTGTGTAATTTCACATGTTTCCAGAACCCTTTTTAAAATGTGCGCTAAGGATGGACAATGCAAAGTTTTTTTTTGTGGTCAGGCAACACATTTTATATATTGTTGGAATAGATTTGGCAAACATTCTCTGCACCAGCATGTTAGTTGTCTCTGTGACTCCCAGCATAATTTGTCTAGTATTCTCATGCACGTTTCATGTAGCAAGGGAACAACTCTAGCTTATGCAAAAGGTATGCAACTTTTCTCACTCTTAAATAGGTTCGTTTACTCGTATGAACAGGAGAAGATGGAGGGGGGCAAGTCCAGTAGATCATGGAAGACAATTAAGAGGATGGATTGATCCAAAGGAACGTTGCAGAGGTTCCCTCCTAATTCATTCTAAGCGTTTTTCGCGGAAACACGAGAATACAGGGTAATTATATTACTCTTTTAATCTTGCTCTGCTTGACTTTCGTTTATTACTTAAATATGGGCTACTTCATATGGGATGTTCATATTAATAGAATGCTTAAGGCCCTCTAGTAGATGGATCCAGTACTATGCTCGATAGAAAATTTGAAGATATATATCCAACTCGGGTATCTAGATACGAAAGGGAAGTTCAACAAAGTCGCAAATTACCTGATTATAAGGAAGTTATTCACTTAAATAAGCCATCAAATAAGGATTCATCCTTGCATAAGTACAAAATTAAGCTAAATAATTATAGTCGGCCATTTCATCTTAATGTATCTATAGCACTCAAAATTTAAGTTTGAACCACCATTGTGCTTCTGGAGGTCCTAGTAACTCATTCATACCCTTGAACAGTTAGACTTACATTTTGAGCACCAAAGCTAATTAAAGTGAAATGAACAAATCTATAGTGTTTAAAATGTAAGTGCAAGATTATCACTATGCTCTTTAAGGTGCCATGAACTCATGCAAACTTTCAAATTTGCATTTTGAGCAATCTAGTCTATTAAGATGAAACCAATATGTTACTTTGGTGAACATGCAATGCTCAAAATGTTGAGTGGGAGGTCACCATTATACTCCTAAAGGTCATAAGACCTCAAACAATATTCATTTCAACTTGATCGACTTATTGTGCTAAAACAGCAAGTGTGAGACTACTAATGTGCTCCTAGAGATAATAGAAACTTATGCATGCCGAATTTTTTTAAGCATCAGGTATCTAACTCTTACAATCAACTAAACTTAAGGATGACAATCCGTTAGTACTAGATATTCAATTCTTAAAATTGAATAATCTTGAGGATGATTGATCCGATTTTATAAAAAATTTTCTATCGGCTACCCGAATAAATCAGAAAGCATTCGTGGAAATTCATTAAGAATACAATATTTTCTTATAAAATGTGTAAGAATACAATATTTTCTTATAAAATTTAGTGTAGCCCCATCAGGATGGATTGAATTTTAAAAGGGAAGTACAACGGCTGAGAAGACCAACAAGAATGTTTGCCACTGATTATGCTTTAAAGAGAGAATATAAGATTTGAGCAAGATAATTACAGCAACGAAATAGGACATTTTCTAGATTCAAATAGAAATGTACTGATCAAATGAGGCCGATTAAGTTTGCGCATCCGATGATCATTTAGCAAAGATAGTCCACTATTTAAGAATTATATAACTTCATATGCGTAAAATAAGAATTTTACCTACAACAATCATCATAAAAGCTGCATAAGCTATCGTTAAATAGAGCAGCGAGCTCCACTTTCCATGAATAACCAAAGTAGAGGAAGATTCAGAGGTTTAACATAACTCCTCTCCTAGATTTCCCTGTTTTTGATTGCTTTATCAAAGTCCACCCTCATCAGTTCCCTGTTTTTGAAGCAAAATGCATTTTAATGGTTGTTCAATTTCAGCATTGTCATCTTCTTAGTAGCGCATGCACATCATCTAGCATCTTTCCTTGAATAGGTGCTTGATCTCCGCAACACAGGACCTCAGTCTGCCCTTGACTGCAAGGATAGACAATCACAATGAGTTAGTCTTTGTCATTGTCTACACAGATCGGCCAACGATTTGCAAACATAAGCATTTAACACATTTTAATCAGTTCCAGTCCTGAGCCAAGAGGAGAAACAGTTGATATCAAACTGTGTTTCTCTTGCGATATATGTAACGAAGACATTCAAGGTTTCAGGTACATGTAGCCATGTTAGAAGCTTATTGTTGATGCACATTTGAGGAGACTAAGTTAATGGTGTCCGTCATGGTCAAATAGTTGCAGCAAGAGATTACCTAAAACTCTTTTCAAAGAGTTACATGTTTAAGCAATTGTCCTCATCCACATCATTAGAAAATTGAGATCTTATGCATAGTTTTGATTTATCTTGAAAAATTACCAAATCACAACCTGGGTTTCCAAAATATACCAGAAAACACCACTAATGTGTTTACCAAAACACACTCCTCTTCATTTTCCTTCTATGACACACTTCCATTTCTAATTTCTCAATAACCACAAAGGTCGCCAGCTGATTTTAGCTTCCTCAAGCTGCTTTTGTTTCCCCAAGAGTCAGTATTTTAGGTACCTTTAGGATGCGAATAGCTTAGTGTGTGTGAAAATAAACTCACTTGTTAATCTCTCATTGAAAACTTGTCATTAGCTTGTTGTTCATTCTAGGTGGATCAATGCTAAGCAAGTTAGTTTTGAAATCAACTTGTTGGGCTAAGTGAGTTGTTTAAGCATCATTAGGATGTAGATATCTCTAAAATGCATGTTTTAGGTGGAAATGAACTTGCACAAGATTTCAAGTGAAAATGCTATCAAAAGATGATTTCAAAATTGGCCTGTTAACCAATTTATGCAAATCTAACTCACATAAGCTGATTTTTAGGTACCATTAAGGTGTGAAATACCCAAAATGCCTGTTTTAGGTGGAAATAAATACAAGTGAAAATGTCGTCACAAGATATAAATTCAAATTTGTTGACGATGGAGTGCAAATGAAGCCCAAGTATTCTCATGTTGAAATCAAATTGTTTAGTTCAATATGAGTTATTTAGGCACCATTAGGATGTGAATAACTCCAAAATGCATGTTTATGCGGAACTAAACTCACATAAAATTTCAAATGGAAATATTGTCACTTGTCACAAACTGATTTTCTCATGTGAAAAATGTTTTCAGCAAACATGGAAAACAATATAGATTGATCTTAGAAGCCTCCTTTTGAAAGTGGAAAGCCACCTTAAATCCAGATCATGTTGAGATATTAAAAGGTTGAATGAGAATAAAGAGTATTTGGAATTTTTGTGTTTTTGAAAGTAGGGAAAAGATGTTTAGCATTATTAATTTTATGACTTACTAGGTTGTTTGATTCTATAAACGTCTTGTGGTTGGACAATAGCAACAAACTTTAATTTCTTTCTCATCTCATCTCCTCCCTCCTATCCTACTACCATCTCTTCACTCTATTTGTACCCCTACTATACTTCCACATCATCATTGAGTAACTAAGATATAATTGACAAGTAGATTCTCAAACAATATACAAAGAATTAGCAGCAGTTCCAATCTACAAAATGCTCAATGTGAAATAAAAACTATAACCCAGCACATGTTAATATCAAAATGCCTAATGCCTATCTAAATTGGATCGCACAATACTTGCATGTTAAGACATAGATTCAGTCAATGCTAGACTAATGTTAGCAAAGAAGTATCCAAGAGACAAAATAGCAGCATTGCTATCAGAGTTTCAAACAAAATGGCCAGAATTCTTTTGCTTTAAAATTCTTTAGGCAATGCAATGGATCCCATGTTATTGTGAAAACAACTACGCCAAATGGTTAATGATTCAGGCTATGAAAAATATGTAGAAAATATAACTCATTTGCTTTTGATGATGAAGAAAGCATTCTCTAGGTTGTTAAACAAGATAGGATTTTTTTTTCTTTCAATGTATCAGTTAACAATAAATGGTGGAATAAACAAACAGCAATTGATTCAAAGTCCTTAAACACAACTTCCCAAGAATAAGAAAAAAGCATAGCCAACAGAGTTACTTACAAAATATCTTCTCTGAGAAATGGAATTGAGTTGCAGGAGGTTACTTAGCTCAGAAGAGTAAAGTTGTTAGGGGAGGTGGTTATTGAATTCCTGTGCTATTCTCCACTTGAAGCTCCTGTTGGTTGAACCACAAAGCATAGATTCTCATACTGAATGCATCTTATCAAGTATCAACGATCCTTCATGTCAGATTAAAGTTTAAGCCCATCCTCATCTGAAATTAGCTCAGCCTGCAAATGTCAAGCTTTTTCCCTATCAATCTTGTTAAAAAGCAAATGCTAAAGCTGCTAAATTTCAGCAGTTTCATCCTCATGTAGCTCCGCATTCTTGCTTGCCATTAGCTCCAGGTCCCTCTTCATGGCCTCCCTCTTGCTCTTCTGCTTCTCAAGGTAGTCCCTGTGGCCTTCGTCTAGCATTTCCTCAAACCGATCCTTCATATCCAGCAAGGGATCCCGATCCACGAGCTTCCCTTGGTCGTAAGCCTCCCTCAGCATGGCCGTCTTGATCCCACCCTTGAGCGAGAGGTAGAAGATACCCGGGTGACGCGTGAAGGCGTTGGAAAAGGCATTAGAGAGCTGGAACTCGTCGGAGAACTTGCCGATGATGGGCACCGCCATCCGCTTGAGCAGAGTAAGCGAGAGCACTTCGTGGAGCACCCCTACAGTTCGCTTCTCCAACTCGGGGGAGGCCGGGCGCAACTCGGAGGTGCTGGCGTAGGGTGATATATATGGCAGCTCCAGCCAGTCTCTAGTCCACTCGCGCATCTCCCTCTTAAGGTAGAACCCTGGGGGGAGGCGGACATCGAAGTTGGGGCGCAGGCGCACGCCGGTAAGTTGCGCCTCCTCCTCCGCCCGCCGCTCGATGACGGACTTGGCGTACTCGTTGTCCCAGGACACGAGCTCGAGGAAGCACTTGTCGCTGGAGGCAGGGACGAGGCGGAGAAGATTAGGATACCGGGGGACGAGGGAGCAGATGAAATCATCGGGGAGCCCAAAGTCGCGTTTGGCGTTGAGGAGCTTCTCGGCGGGGAGGGCGCGGTGGCGGGAGATCATGAGGAGCTTGCAGAGCTTGGCTAGGGCGAGCGGCTCGTTCTGCGCGCGGAGGCTGGCGTCGAGGTCGAGGAAGGAGCGGAGGCGGGAGGAGGGGCGGACGAAGGGGACGTGGGGCTGCCCCGGCTTGACGGGGGCAGGATAGAGATCGAACAGGTTGGGGTAGCGGGCGAGGAAGGTGGAGATGCGGATGGGGAGGCGGAGGCGCTCCCGGCGCTTCTCGAGGTAGCGGAGCGGCATTGTGTGGCCGGGCTCGAGAAGCACCTCGCGGACGACGCGAGAGCAGAGGCGCCAGCGCTTGTCGCGGTCGATGGCGCCGTCGAGGAGAGGGTCCTTGCGCCAGGGAACCTTGAGACTGGAGATGGAGGCCCAGCCTCCGAGGGAGAACGACGGAGGCGGCCGCTGGAGGCGGCGGCGGAGCTGAAATGAGGATTGCATTGTGACTCTGCTACCGCTCCATAGCCGTAGGCGGCGGAGACTAGACCTCAACCAATTGGGCCTCATGCCCTATTTGGGCCGATTCAGCCCACTTCGACGTGCTATGCAGAAAGGCCGGAAGTCATCGTCGTCCCTTCGGCTTCGTCGAACCCATCGACCTCTCCAATTCTACTCGACCTCGCTGACTTCTCTAATTTTATTTGGCTCTATCGACCTCGTCAGTTCTACTCGATTTCGACAACCTCATCGGCTCTGTTCAACCCTGTCAACTCTACTCGGCCCCACCAACCTCGTCAACTCTGTTCGGCCAAGCCAATCCATCCATATAGGTTCGCTAGGATAGATAAGGGATGGTAGATCAACAAGACGTGGGATGATCTCACTCTGAGTCATGATGATATAATATTTCCACTACGGATGTGATCCTCAAGATATGAGGATATGATATCTCTTTCTATGGACGCGAAGTGATAGGGTCAACGAGACATGAGATAATATGACTCTCTAAGTATAATAATGAGACTACCCACTTATAGGTGTATGATACTGCCCTCATCCCATCCATTAAGACAGGGGAACAAGATATTATTCCTCCCACAATCGCCAAATATATGAACATATTGTTAGAAGTTGAATTAAATTTGAATACATTCATAATAAATGTTTGAAATGCATGAACTACGTGAAACATGAATCTTGTAATTCATATATCTAAATAGAATAAATTCATATATATAATTAATGATACATGATCTAGAAATGTTTATTGAGTAGTATAAATACTCATGTAATGTGAAATTGATAACAAGTCATTTTTTGTAAAATAAGTCTTTTGCAATATAAGTCATTACACTATTATTCCTCTTCTCTTACTAGTAAATTTTTGAGAGCCCACTATCTTCTAACAAAGTGGTATCAAAGCCAATGGTATCAAAATCTTTTTTTTTTTCAATACCTCTAACTTACCAAACTCAATTATGAGAATTGGTTACTTAGAATGAAGGCTATACTCGGATCCCAAGGAGTATGGGATATTGTTGAGCATGGTTTTGAAGAGCCCTTAGATGTGGCAAC
>NW_027430385.1:0-5527 GCF_044706935.1 Curcuma longa | reverse complement strand
ACAAGACGAAGCGAAGTTGCTGCGAAGAAGAAGCAGAGCGATCCAAGGTTCTTCATCCGGAGAATTTGCATCTTTTATTTCTGGAGGTTCGTTGTCCACCCAACGTCCAGGAAGAAGTTAGGAATACAGTGGAAGATTCCGAGGTCATCTAAAGGTTCTGGTATGATTTATTTTCCGCAGTTTATTTTCGTACTAGAACTAGTCGTAGAAACCGTAGAAGGTAATTTAGGAATCGGCGATCCTGAAGGATCAATTGATCTAGTCTTCTTTATAGACTTTGTCAATTGATCCTAGGCGGGATAAATTTTTGTCCTGTGGGATTCTATGCTTCTCGGAGCGGATAGAGTCTGGATCATAGGACGGAGATCCAGATCGCCAACATTATCAAGGCTGGTCCATCACTTGACAATAGTCGTATCAATTCCAAAGGATCAAGAGGCCTTGTTCCATCGAATCGAAGGGTCTATAGAAGAAGTGGCCAACGCACCAAAGGAGATAAAAGAATGCCTAGGACATACATTATTGTCCTTGGTTTCTGCCTTATTTGTCATCTAGCACAAAATCCAGATTCCCTGTAAATAAAGTTGTTTAAAGGTTTATGATCAAAAGAAACTAGGCCTCGGGGAGCCGTTCCTTTTGAAGAGTGGTATTGTAATCAGGGACGGCACCCGGTTTTACATCTGGTTTTGCCAGCTACCCCCAATAATAATTGTCCTGAGCACTTGTAAAAGGAGACATAAAAAGTTGCGATGGGGCTCAAAAACGTGCACCCGTTCTTTCATGTCTACCTTCACTCGCTTCTATAAAGGACACCTTGTGTTAAGCTTAGAAAGGCAGACGGAAAACATTTGGAGTCTTACTAAGAGTCCTAGTCAAGTTTAAGTCTTTAAGTCTCTGAGTTCAAAAGCTTTCAATAGCCCATACTCAGACGGTCCTGTACAAATCTTTTAAGATTGCAAGTATTTATTTTGGATATATATATATATATATATATATATACAATGGTGCTCTGCTGCGCGACGAGTTGTGTGCGACTGCCTACGTGGTTGGAAATTTCTCTCCGCGTCGTGTCTGTCGTGGCAAGCTCGGCGAAACACAACGAGAATAAAACCCTAAATCTCTGCCGCGAAACAAAAATCCTCAAAAACGAGATTTAAACCCACCATTGCCTCTCCCTCTCGTCGCCCCCATCGCCGCCTCTCCCGCTCGCCTCCACCATCGCTGCCTCTCTGACTCGTCGCCGCCATCGCTGCCGATTTCTACCTGCTTCTCTATTTCGATTGAATTCGCTCCTTCCTTTCTGTACCTGCTTCGATTGAATTTGCTTCTTCCTTTCTCTTCTCTGCGCTGCCCTTCATGGATTCTCCTCTGGTTGCGGGAAGTAGCATGATTTCATCGTCTTCAAAGCCTCGTAATCAATTGCGACGAGGTGTCCGCGTGGTGGGCAAGATTCACCCTTTCCTAGACTCCGAGATCACTGCATCTGTTGGATCTTCTCAGATTTCCTTCACTGCATCGCCCTTTCCTAGACTCCGAGATCACTGCTCACCCGTCCCTCTGCGAGCAGCCCTCCTCTCGCCCGTCGCTCCAGCTTGCTGCGTTCGGCATTTTAGCTGGTTTGGCATTTTTCTTTTTGTGAAGATGTTGGGCTTACTTACCCTTTTGATGCTTCAGATATACTCTATGAATGTTACAGTCTTTTTGGGTGGTAATAAACCTTCAAGAACTAGAGTTGTCCGAGGTGATATCAGTGTATATTTCTCATGCGATCCAGACATCTCATCCAAGCTTGTAGGTGTTTCATTATCTTTTGAATATGTTGTAGAGGGAGGTACTGCAAGTGCTTTTTCTTGAACTTATTTAACTCGTGGATTCAGGTTGATCTAGCACTGGAGGAGATATTATATCTACAGAATCAGGATCCATCTGAACAGGACGTATCAACTGTTCTAGAAATTGAACAACGAGCACATGAAAATGGTTTGCAGGTTGGTTTACACTATCATTTCAACCAATATTATTTAGCCCCATGAGTATCAACCAATACTATGGAATTGTTGCAGGAAAATTATTATTGGTTCGATAGAATACTCCGTAGTTATCAGTCAAGGGCATAGTTGGGAGATGTATGTGACTCATTCGAGGTAAGCAATGTATACTGATTCTACCATCCATTACAATAATTAATTCATTAGTTGTCAATTATCATCCATTTATAATACTTGTTATTTTTCTCCATTGTGATCTTGGCTCATCTCAGTCCCTTGCTATAAGCTGTCTTAACCCATTGGTTATGCAGATTCAAGATGAAGGGCGCACTGAAGTTAGGAAAACTCTGACACCATCAACCATGAAATTGGCACTACAAAAAATCTTGCCTTTTCCATGCAAAAAACAATACACGGTAGTTATTCTTATGCCGCAGATACCTCGCCTGAAAATTTTGAAGTCCTTGCTCCTATTGAACTCCAATGGGTTGAGTAGAGATGTAAAGGTTTGGCATTTTCTGAACTTGCAGATAAATTCTTTCTTTTATTTTTCTAGGGTTTTCATTTTAGGCTCTACATAACTTCTCTCCATACTATCAGATACTAATTCTAAATACCTGTGCTTCTTCTCATGACTTCTTATGGTATTGTATTGTCTTGCTATATCCTCGAACTTTCTTTGAGGGAGTTTATTCAACTTCCTTGAGACTTTTAACAGTAAATATCCAAAAAGTCTGTATGCATTTCTTCAAAATCTCCTCTCCATTTGAAGATTGAGTGGTTGAAATAGAGACATGCTTTTGGAGCTTTATGTGATTGTCATGTTCCTATTAATCTTAAAGAATTTTTGTGGTTAATTCACCGTGATTTATGTATTGGAGTGTTGAACTATTAGGAAGCAAACAATTACAAAGAGTTAATGTAGTGGAGATAAGAATGATAAGATGGATAAATATGGTTTACTAGAAAGGATACAAAGAAGAAAGAAAAAAAAAATAATATTTTTGAACAATTAGGTGTAGCTCTCGTATGATAAAATGAGAGAAATCAAGTCCAACCCTAGATAGTTGAGACAACTATCTAGAAGTTCTGCTTGCCAAAGCCATATAAGATGGAAGAATCATTCAACAAATGAGAGCCAAAAAGCAATCCATCTTATTATATATGGAAATGAATTAGGAAAAGAATAACCACCATATGATAGCTATACTAACTTTGAATTGGCCTAGTAGTTTTTCTAATTTTCAATTTGATTTCACTTTTTGTTTACCAAATTGTTGGACTGGACCTCGTCCACCCTTATTATTGAAACCCCATGACAAGCTATTGTGGATTTAGTAGTTTTCCTTAGTCGTTTTTGTTTCTCTCTACATATTCGACTCAAATTTAGTCTCATTCATTGAGTTAATAGAATCTGGTGGGACGTTTCTGCAGGTCTTTGCCAAATTGTTAAACTGAACCATGTCCATCCCCTAAGTTTTCAGTTAATCCTTTTCATCTCTACATTCTCAACTTGAAGATAGACTTTTCAGTCTTCTCAACTACATGAATTCAATCCCGTCATGCCATGAATGATTAATTGTTTCATCACTTAGATCTCATTAACTGAGTTAGTTTAATTGGGTACAATTTTGCAGATTTTGGCCGGTCCTGCAGGTGCATTGGTTTTGGCCGTAAGTCTTGGAGATAATCGCGGAGTGCTTTAAAATCATGATACTTGCTTCCAGACTGCACTGGTCGGTACCAAATTTATAAAGATCGAAAACTGCAGATTTGTAGATTCCATATAATCTATTTAACACTTAGTATGGTCAAAACGAGGGGTTTTGAATCCATACTACTACTTGTAGATGCTGTCGTCCTCTCTTGTATGAGCATGTCAAAGTTTATTGTTTCATTTTTTTTTCTTTTGTCTGCATATTTGAAGGATTGATAGGTCTTAAATACCTCAATACTGTTGGTGCAAGATGCACTAAGATCTTGCCTAGAGTTTCGATGTTTGACAATACACCTAGGTCTGGTCAGTTTTGACCAAGGGGTGATCCAAACAGGACTTGATGTTTGGATGTGTGGAAGTGAGTAAGAAGATCTAGTCGGTTAGACTAGACAGTGGAAGTCCTAATCTGGAAGATTGGGCAAGGGAAGTCCTGGTGAGAGAAGCTGGGCAAGATAAAGTCCTAGTTGTAGGCTAGGCAAAGGGAAGTCCTGATTTGGAGGATCAGGCGGAAGTCTTGGCAGAGTCAACGTGCACCAGGCAAAGACCTGGACTTGGTCAGGAGGACCAAGTTGCGGAAGGCTGGACTTGGTCAGGAGGATCAAGTTGCAGCGGAGGACTGGACTGATCAGAAGGATCAGTTGCAGTCAAGTAGAAGAGTGGACTGATCAGGAGGATCAGTTGCATTCCAAGTCCTGGGGGGCAACGACAGAGCCGAGCACAAGTCCAACAAGTCTGGGTGACTTGGTTGGCACAAATTCTCCAGAATGGAGTGGGTTAGACTAACCCAGGATTTCGGGAGAAATCCGAAGTTAGATTCACAAGCTGGAGTCGACCCAAAATGTCACTTGAGTCGACTCAGGTAGTAGATAACGACAAGAATGAAGTTTTATCTGCCACGTCAGCTGGTGTAACATCCCCCTCCTTTCTTGTACTAATAGGGAGACGTTACGTACTTTAAATTTTCCTTAACTTTTACTTATTAAATAACATAACTCCAATAAAATATTCTTTTTCTTTTTAACATGCGGAAGCAAAAGAAATAAATAACTTTTTATGTAATAAAATAAATATTTATTTAATTTCTTGATCTTATTCCTGGTTTCGTTCGACACCACATATCAAACACTTTTCAAGCTGCCTTCTCTTTTCTAAAACTTTTCCTTTCCTTTATCTGCAATATGAGGAATGCAAACTATAAGCAATGCTTAGTAAGTACATCATCTAACTCACAAAAATCATAGAAAACTTCGTCATAACATATGCTATTATATGAAATAAAATGCTGGTAAATGATTTGGGAAAACTTATACTATATATAAGTGAAAATAAATAAACATCCTTCTTTGGGCCCAGCGAGGTATCACTTAAATTTCTTGTGGGCCTTGTGCCCGGAATTCTTTATGGGTCTTGTGCCCAGAATTCCTTTTTCTTATGGGCCTTGTGCCCAGAATTCTTTGTGAGCCTTGTGCCCAGAATTCCTTTTCTTATGGGCCTTGTGCCCGTGGGCCTTGCGCCCGATACCCGCCTGTCTAAAGTAAAATACTTTTCTTATACTTCTTATATCATGCAATTTGGAAAGAACCAATTTACACATGCTTTAACATAAAATGATGTCATGGAAATAATACTTTATGCATGCTCTACATACTATGGACAGAAAGAAAACAACGGAGCAACTCATACTGCAGGTGAGAGATGTACTTACCTTATTGATGAATCGTCACAATACGAATCTCTAAATACTACTAGATCCACGAGTCAAAAGTCCCGTTCCGTGGCTGGCGTTCGGGTGGAGTTCGATCGGCAATGGCAGCGACGATTG
>NW_027430384.1:0-1569 GCF_044706935.1 Curcuma longa | reverse complement strand
TAGGATCGGTTGAATAGCTAGAGGGGGGGTGAATAGCGTTTCTCGATTTTTCTTGATCTTTCTCTGCACAGAGATTAGCGGAAGCAAAAATATAAAAGAGAAAGAAAGAGATCAACGCTAACCCGGTTTATTTTACTTGGTATCCACCTCCGCAGAGGTGACTAATCCAAGGATCCACACGCACGCACACACCCGATGCACTATGAATCTTCTCCTTCTCGAAAACTCGAAGGCGGAGAAACCTTTACACCTTTTTAGATCTCCTCAAAATGATATGAAATATTGTCTAGGAGGAGAGGAATAAAGCAGAGATCTGAGCACAAAAACGCTCACAAAAGAAGCACAAAAGAATGAAAGAATGGCGAAGAAGATGAGTTGTTCTCGTGCAGGCTTCTTTTATAATCTCTGCAACATCAGTCGACTGCTGGCAGGGCCAGTCGACTGATGCCTTCAATCGGCAACAAAATCTTGCATTAAATGCCATTAAATGCTTGCCAATTTTCTGCAACGTTCAAATCACAGTCGACTGTCCAAGACCAGTCGACTGGCGACAGTCGACTATCCATAATCCCAGTCGACTTCCCAGTCGACTCCTGTCTTCCTCTGGCTCGACTGATCTTTCTGTGTGCGTCTGATTTATGAGCAGTCGACTGCTGGCAGGGCCAGTCGACTGGTGAAGCTGAAAAATCACATTTCAGCTTCTCTTGACCTAGACCTCGGCCTTCAAACACCTCCCATAGCCTCATGCCTCCCTGCACTAGCCTGAGATGCTTCCATCAGCTTCGTCATGTCAAGTCCTTGCCAAGACCACCCTTGGACTTCTCCTTGCCAAGACTACCCACTTGGACTTTTGCTTGCCAAGACTACCCACTTGGACTTTTGCTTGCCAAGACTTCCCACTTGGACTTTTGCTTGCCAAGACTTCCCACTTGGACTTTTGCTTGCCAAGACTACCCACTTGGACTTTTGCTTTGCCAAGACTACCCACTTGGACTTTTGCTTGCCAAGACTACCCACTTGGACTTTTCTTTGCCAAGACTACCCACTTGGACTTTTCTTTTGCCAAGACTACGCTTGGACTTTCCTGCAAACTTGCATCACACATGTTAGATCAATAAGAATTGCCTAACTTTAAACATGGTTTAGCCAAACATTGAAACTCAATGCACTTGGGGCAACTATTGCACCAACAATCTCCCCCTTTTTGATGTTTGGCAAAACTTTGTTTAAGTTAGGTCTTTAAATCATTAAAGCAAAGCATGTGATTAGAATATGATAATTAAAGCATAAATCACATGATATCAGAGTGAACATATGATAATTGAAAACATAAATCATGATATCAGAGTGTTGACTAGTATCATTGAATATGATAACTTGCATAGCATGAATAAGCATGAATAGAATAGGCAATTTCCTTAAACATTCATCCTTCTCTAATTAACTTAAACATTCTCTTTCTCCCCCTTTTTGTCAAAGATCAAAAAGTGTTTCCATAGACAAATTAGGGTAAATTTCTTCCTACAAATGTTTATCCCTCTTAAATATTGCACCAACAATTATTTCGGA
>NW_027430383.1:0-1338 GCF_044706935.1 Curcuma longa | reverse complement strand
CCCCGGAATACGGCCTAGGAGACCCTTACACAATAATAAACCCCACATAATCATGCATATTTGCTCACACAAACATTTCATCAAACACGTTCAAGGCATAATACACATAAAACAAAGGTAAACATTTCATCGAATAGGGAAAATATCATAAACAAGTTCATACATCACCATCATTACATAGACGTTCATCCTACATCCTAAACTCAAGGATCTACTCCATTACAAGAAGATTACAAGAAGAATACATGAAAAAAAAGTCATCCACAAGAAAGGGGAAGACTTATCTTTGAAGCGTGGGCATCTCTTGAAGATCTTCTCGCTCCGGTGTAGGATGGATCGGTGGAGATAAAGTGTAGGACCTCCCCAAGAGTGGGGAGGCACCTTCCCCTCAGCCAAGACCTAGGGTTTTGGAGAATGACCCAAGATAACCCCAAGATTGGGTTTGTTTCCACCTTTTATACTCACCCAAAACTGCCCAGATTGTCTCTGGTTCACAAGGCTCCACCTCGAGGGGTTTTTCACCTAGTAAACCCGGTTTTCTTCAATTGGACCCTGAACCAAAGTTGTAGAGCATTGAATTATCTTCAATTTGGGTGGTGGACCGACCCATAACTCCATCTGAGCCGAAAGTTATGTTGGTTCGAAGTTTGGTCTGCAGTTTGGGCAGAGTACCCAGCGTGGCTGCGGTTTGGAGGCACGGACGTGCCATTTAGCACCGCGTAGAGCAGTTATCTATCTGTACACCCTGAAGCAAAGTTGTAGATCTTGAAGTTAGCTCCATTTTGAGGGGTGGCACGGCCCGTGGTTCAATCGGAGCTGAAAGTTATGCCCGTTTTACTTTCCGTCACTCAGCCATGCTGCTCAACACGCCCCGGCCGTGCTGCTCAACACGCCCCGGCCGTGCTAAACTCTGGACTGCACAGCTTCACGCCTGAAATCGACACGGCCGTGCTGCATGGCACGGCCTGCCCGTGCTGAACTCTGGAATACACAGTTCACGCCTGAAAGTCGACACGGGCGTGCTATACGGCACGGTCTGGGCGTGCTGAACTCTGGGCAATACGCAGCTTCGAGTTAACTCAGTCGACACGACCGTGTTCTTCTTTGTTACTCCTTCTTCTCCATTTCTTCATGTTTCTCTCCACCATCAATAATGCATCGTTTTGGCTCTAAATCACATCCTGTCAAGCAAAATATACAAAGAGCAGATCTCCGAGCAAAAGAGTAAAATATGCAATATAGAAGAATAAGGTGTGACAAAGTATAGCATATGCAATGAATTTCAAGTAGATGAGCGTTAAAACAAGGCTAAAAACACTATATGATCTACGCTCATCA
>NW_027430382.1:0-1648 GCF_044706935.1 Curcuma longa | reverse complement strand
TTTGATTCATGCTACTTACCAGTTGTCCAAATTGCCTCTCAAGATTTTGCAATGTTGTAGCTGCCCTTTGTTGAGCTTGTTGTTGCAATAGCATTTGTTGCATCATCTCCTCAAGCCTTTGTTGTTGAATCAACTCACTAGAACTCCCATAATTCCCTTGATTTGAATTTGAATCTTCAAAATAAGTGGGCTGCTGAAATTGATGACAAATCTGTCCACTTTGAGAAAATAATGATTGACATTGATTTTGGGCTTGAAATGGTGCATTTTGATCTTGAAAACTTGGTTGAAAGTTCAAGGGAGGTTGCTGAAAATTTTCTCCTTGAAAACCTTGATTTAGGGGCTGTTGAAATTCTCCATAAGGCTGTGAAAATCCCTTGAAAATTTGAAGGCTGAAATTGTTGTTGCTGAAATGGAGTGTTTTGATGCTGTGAATTCTGGAATTGAGGTTGAAAATTGTTGTAGGATTGCTGAAAATCTTGTTGATGTTGATACGGTTGCTGAAATGTTTGATTTGGTGTTGGAATTGATTGTTTTGTTGTTGAATTGATGAAAAGGCTGTTGAAACCCTTGTTGAAATTGCCCATCCTGAAAATTCTGATTTTGAGCTTGAAATGGTTGATCCACTTGTTGAAAACCTTGATAAGGTTCCTGCAAATAAAAATTTTGCTGTTGAAAATATGGTTGCTGATAAAATGAATTTCCATACATTGTAGCAACCAATAATGATCAAAGCAATAAAGAAAAATGAGGATAGCTCAATTCAAACAAATCCTACTAGTTATTCCCCGGCAACGGCGCCAAAATTTGATAGACCCACAAATGATGTCACGAATGAGCTTCAAATTAGAATTTATAATCGAAAACCCTTAACTCACAAACAAATGAAGTATAGGGGCCACGAGTCGTATTTTCCAAGGACTAGTAGAGAGTTGTATGAATCAAGCTAGGATGTCGTTCTTTTTGGGTTTTTAACATGAAATGGGGGTTTTGGTGTTTTTCAAATGAAATGTAAATCGAATCCAAGATGTAAACGGAATCTAAATTGAAATGTAAGAACTAAACATTTATCAAACATAAGCCAATGAATATGAAATGTAATTAGGGAAATGCAAGGGAAATAGAATCAATCTCTTATGACAACTTATGCTCAAAATAGCAAGTCTGACTTGAAAACAATCATGTACTTGTAGCTATCCAAATCCATTTAACTAATCAGTCGAAACAATGTTCAAACAAACTAATGCAAGGGATCAAAAACAATTCTGATACATGAACAGTAGCCAATGAACCGAATGAACCTAATGCACTAGACTAAAGTAAAGAATTCAAAAATGCCAATTTCAATTGCAAGAAATCAATTAACTACCACATGTAATCAGCTGATATCAGCAACAATTTTTAAGTGGACAAATCAACAGCCTGAAACGTAGAATTCAGAATTTGCTGACACTGTACAGTGCCAATTTCAGGTTTCAATTCAACATTGCAAGTGCAAGGAATCTAACATTTAGAACTGAGAAAACTCTCTAAGCATATCAAAACATTAACATCATCTAATGTATTAACCGTATGAATCAAATTTAAAGATTCAGAAATGTAGAACAGAAAAGAAAATTTCAAATCAGAAATCAACTTGAAACAGAAA
>NW_027430381.1:0-10987 GCF_044706935.1 Curcuma longa | reverse complement strand
TTTCTCTTGTTCGTTGATCCGATGACTTGTTTACTTTGTTAATGCAATTTATTCTTAGCACTTTTGTATTCGCAATTACAATGTTTAGTGTTCTTTTCATTCTTTAGATTTAAAACTTAATACAACCCCCCGTCCAATCAAAAATCTAAATCCCTAATTATCTCCTAGGATTACCATACACTGACTATAATCATTGGGAGATGACTCGAGTTACCCTATACTACTTTAGTTAGGGGATTCAATATTAATTAAGTTGGTGTGCTCATTTTAGATGATATATCTGAGCCACACATCAATTTTTGGTGCCGTTGCCGGGGATTGATAGAGGTGTTAGGTAGTTCTAGATTGTTTTTGCTTTTAAATTTGCTTGTCAGGGGTAAAACTATCCAATCAATTTTAGATTATGCTGAATTGTTCATTTTGACTCTGATTGACCTCAAATTTGGTAGGTTGATAGAAAACGGCATAGGGAACAATACTCACGATCTTTGGCCGTGAAATAAGGTCATTTTTGCCTGAATTCCTTCATTTAGACCACCTTTTCATTTTTGCAAATTTTTTTTTCATTTCTCAATTACATTTTCAGTAAATTTTATTGCTGTGGTGGTCACAAAAATTAAAAAAATTATTTAGTGCTTCAATTCCTTATTATACTTGAGATTGTTGTGTACTGTTTCTATACCTTGTTGTCTTGTTTGCTTGCTTCCAGGTGAGACTAGAGTGCATTACAAGAGCATCTGAGGAGCACTTACTTGAATACGATCCAGAGATTGACATAACATTCCATACCTTATAGAGAACCTAGAGGAATTCAGTGATTAACAACATGACATTCTATAACAATTACAACAACAACAACAGAACTCTCGGTGTACCAAATTTTGCTTATCAATCTTCTTGTATCCAATATCCTAAACCTGAAGTGGAGTTCGAGCTTAGATCAGAGAGTTGGCAATACCAGAATTTTTCAAATCAAGTGGCAACAACAAATATGTACCCGAGCAGATCCCAATATCAGCAGCCCTAGAATAATCTTATGTCATCTACCTACAATCCTGAATGGAGAGATCATTCAAATCTGAGTCTGAGATATGGAAACAATTTTGCACAGCAGCAATCCAACTTTGCACAACAATAGCCATTCCAGTCTTCTTCAACAAACTTTTAGAGGACGTTAGGATTTCAGAATAATCCAATTCAGTATAAGCCTCCATAGGTCCAACATTCTAATCCTATTCCAGACCCTTCCAGATAAGAGTTGAAGTACATGTTGCAGCAACTTCTCTTGCAACAACAAGAAATCAATCAACAATTTTAGCAACATCAATAGAGGAATGACACTGCTATTCAAAATTTAAAGTCACAGATGAGTCAAATGGATACTACTCAAGGGTCCATTCAACTACCATCTCAATCAATTCTGAATCCTATAGGGAATGTGAGCACTATTACATTCCGAGGTGGTAAAACTATTCTAGACCCCATACTTTAGACACATTCCACACTTCAGATACCTATCTCAGTTTCTGATCAGGACATGGAGTATGAATCACAAATAGAATTAAATCCATCAGCGCTAATGTCATTCCCTCAAAAAGCAATTTCCTAAGCACTCGCTTCTTGGTAGTGATATTATTGAGGAGTTAAAATGCGATGCAGATATCTCCTTGATTGAGATGGAGACCAATTCTGAGGTAATAGATGATGATTCTCATTGTATCACTGATTCCAAATGGATGCAGGATAACCTTGCAGATATAGATGACAAGGCCCAAGACATGATCAAACTTGTAGAAGAAGATGCTGATTCGTTTGTGAAAAAAGTAGAAATGGACCATCAACAGGAGGAGCTAAACCAAAAGGGGTTGGAGTTGGAAATCCTCAATGTCTCCTTACAAGATAAAGACCAAAGAAACATGGAAGCTGAGATAGATTGCCAATTGATTAAAAAGAGGCATACAAATACCCTTGAAGAGATGGTACTGGAGCTTAAAATGGAAGATAAGAAGCTGAAGAATGTGGATGAAAACTTAACAAGATCAGGGAAGAGAATGTGAAGTTAAGTGAGGAACAATTTTCGTCTTCTCTTAAAATATTCAGCCTGCAGGATGAGAATTTTGTCCTGATGGATTTGAAAAGGAATCTTGAAGATGAAGCTGATCTTCATATGGACGAAAAGGAAGCTCTTCAGATACAACTAGATTGTCTTACACAAGGAAGAGATGATGTAGTAGTTAAGTGTCATGTACTTACAGATGAACTTCAGGCAGTTAATTTAATTGTATAATGCCTTCAGACATTAATAGAGGATTTGAATGATGCAAACCTTGAGCTTAGGGATGCAATCACAAAAAATGAGGACGAAAGAATTCTTTACATGCTTAACCTAAACCATAAGCAAACAATGTCAATGGAGTTTCAAGTAGGTGAAAAGGTTGTGTTGTACAACCCTAGACTCCAATGATTTTCAGGTATATTGAGATCTAGGTGGAAAGGTCCTTTCTATACTATTCATATTTTTCCCTATGGAGTGATTGAGTTGCAGGACACGTCAAATGAGAGGACCTTTAAAGTGAATAGACATCGTTTGAAGAAATTTCATGATGGAGCTGTGTAGACGGTGATGGAACAAGAAAAGCTCAATAATCCCATCTATCCAACTTGAGGGGAGTTCATTTATTTCTTCTTTTTATTTTCCTTCTTTAGTTGTTTTGTTTTATTTTGTTTGCATTCATATTTTTGTGAGTAGCATACTTGATTTTTCATTTACACATAATGTTAGGAATTGTGGTTTCATTTCCTTAAGTGTTCGTACCATTCTTTAGGGGGTGTGAAAGTTAGTTAAGTTTGATTATCATGTTTTGGATTCTATGACATGCTTAGATACTTTTCATGCATATGGTCATTAGTGTGGTGATGGATTCTAATTGATTGACTTTACTTGATGATTTTATACACCTAGTGAGGATTTCACTATTTTTCTCCTTATTGTGCGATATGCACTCATGTTATGGAACTCTAGAACTTACTATGCTTCTTTTTAAGACCATAATATCATAAGCTATGTGATGATGATGAAGGCTATCTTTTCTATACTTTTGTAATTCTCTTTGTGTAAATGTCTTCTTCTTTTACCTCATTGATAGTTGTATTTCTTTTTCCCTTACTCTATGTGACCTTCTTTGGTATACCTTGACTGAAATAATTTACTATTATCTGGTTAAATTTATTGCCTGAGATGGTCAAATTTTAAGTGTGGGGGAGGAGATGTACACTTATAGAGGAGATGTGGTTGAGAAAAATGAGGAGAAGGGAAGTGGTTGAAAAAAAATGAGGCTAGATATAATCGATAACATAAGTGAGTCGTGCTTGATCACCATGGTTGAACCATGCTTTATTTTCTTTGAAGCCATATTTGTTGTTTAGAAAGATTTAATTGGTATTATTAAGAGACTTGTATGGATAGCACATCATATCATGGTTAATTTTTATTTTTATTTTATTATATTTTAAGTTCAAAAAAAGTGAGAAAATAAAATTAGAAAAAAATAAAAGAAAAAAAATTCAAAAAAAAGTCAGAAAAATTTAGAAAAAAATCAGAAAAAAAAGTTCTAAAAAAAGAGAGAGAAAAAGCAAAAAGTAGAAAAAAAATTCATTGAAAAAAAATTTTGTTGAAAAAAATTAAATAATTGATATGTTGTGCAATTTTTCTAGAAGTGGAGTGTGATGATAATGATTAGTAGGTTGTGATGCGCATCTAAGGAAGGATGAGAGTTATTTTTTTTTTAGGGAGAAGGAAGTGGATTTCTTATAAGCACTGTTAATGGGCATGTTTAATATCATAACAGTTTATTATTTTATGTCTTCTTTCTCCATATTCATACCATCTCTTTATATTTTCTTCTTGTGCTTAACATTAGACCTCAAAATTTGTAGGAATAAGCAATAAGCAATATATTCCATAATAAGTTCCTACTCATAAAATGTATTAAAACTCAATAATTAAACAACGAGTGGATAAAAGCATCAAGTATTAGAGTCAAAATAAACTAATAAAATGCATGTTATCACTAACTCACTCTTTTGAGCTGTCAGGTCGCCCTCTAGAACCCCTATTTTTGCCCCCTCCCCCTCCCCCAAGATTGAGACTCGGGGATCTCGTTGAAGACCTTCTCCAAGTCTAAAGGAAGGTCGGAGGAAGGTGACCAACTTCTTGAATCTATTTGGTGACTCCCTTGAAGATATATCTAACTATTTTAATTATGTGATCGCCAAGTTGCTCGTATATCCCCTTTTTTGTTGCCCATCATTCCTCTTCCCCAGTCTTATAGCTCTCGAGCTCTTTTGAGTGGTTAGGTCTCCCTCCAAAACCCCGATTTCTGCCCTCCGATACTAGGACTCGAACATCTCCCTCTCTATTAGGAGGTTTGTCTTCTTCAGCTTGGCCTCCTGAGCCTCTAGCTAAGATTCCACTTGCGCCAACCAAGTCGTAGATTCCTTTTTTCTTTTGTTTCTTCTTCTTTGAAGGAACTTATAGCTCCAGCTCCTTCACGCATAACTTCGTATTCGTCCTTTGCAAAGGCTACCTCCGTTTGCACGACCTCTAATTCTTGCTGCTTCAAACACAGTTGCTCCACGTGGCTCTTGAGTTTTGCTTTCAGTCACTCCACCTTCGCCTTCAGTTCTTATGATTCATGACTGGGAGGAATCAACTGAGCCTCTAATTCAGTCACCAGAGCTCTTAATCAAGTGTTGAACAGGATTAACCTTGGAACTCAGGAAGCTAGCTCCATCACTTTAGCCCGAACCTATAATAAAAATCAAGTTATGTTTAAAGACTACTTCAACTTTACATAGGACTTTAAGAACCTTTATCGCAATTAGGTCTAGGGTTGTTGACTCCGCTAGATCCCTTGCACTCAAGCTCCTCACTTCATTGTGGGAATGATGCCACGTTATCGCCATGTCCTTGGCCAATATTATCCTCAGTTGTGATGTTACTACGTCACGGTCCCTTGCTCTAGAGTTGTGCCCATATTTGAAGGCTCACCCACCTCTACCTTTGTACATGGAGTTGAAGACTTCGAGAGGTCGCCCAGTATCATCAATGGTTGCAAGACACTCGAGTCAGCAACAAGAGAGGGGGAGGCAGCCCTCACTCGAGAAGATCTTGGTATTGTCTAGGAGCACTTCACCTGGGTTAGAGGAACAACCATCGTAGTTGCTACAAATGGGCTCACCTCTGATGAAGGACCTTGAGATCGAGATCTCTTCCTCCTTATCTTGAGGGTCCCTCTGACTCCTCAGAAGAGTCATACATAACCACTGCCAAAGGTAGAGTGAGCAACCCTTCAGCAGCTGCAGTCAGGGCCCCCGCCTAATTGATAGAAGGAGCATTGCCCTCTTCGACCCATTGAATGGCAAGATCAACATCTTGTTCTTCTAATACTGTACCGTAGACATCTTCAAATGCTTGTTGATAACAACCCTCAACATGGTTTAAGTTGTGAACCAGAAGAAATATTAAATTAGTTCTCACAGAAGATCAAGATAATATAACTTTTATCGAATAAAGATTTGAGCTTGGCATCGATTGGACTCAATCCGAGAGGTAGAGCAAGCCCTCCTCAAGCAAAAGCTTCACATTGAATTGTAGCCCGAACAAAGTATCGACCGCAGTAAGATAAGATGACTCTAGTTTATACTGGCCTAGACTCGAGGGACACGATAACTCTGTTATCCATCCTATGGAACACGAATACCTCTTGGGAGGCTCAACAAAAAGGTAATGGATCTGTCATCCCTTATGCAAACTCAGGATCTTGGGAGGTCCCAAAAGGTAATTGATCTGCCATCCCTTATGCGAACTCAGGATCTTGTCGAAAAAAATTAGAGGACAGTTGAGTGAAATAAAAGACTCTATCTTCCATTTTCTTTGGATAGAAGAAGTAATGGAAGACACTAGAGTTGAGGGGTATACGATGCAGGCGAAAGATTATGAATACTCCGCAGAGTAGTCGGTAAGAATTAGGAGCGAGTTGTTGGAGAGGGATATGGAAATACTCATAACTCTCAATCAAGAATCTAGGGATAGGAAACCTCAGACCACCTATCATTTGCCTTCTGAAGAAATGTAGGAAATCCATGAGGGAAAGATGAGGTTAGTTGAAGAAATTGGGTATCACTAAACTATGGTCAGGAGAGATTTCGAACTGTATCCTTAATTGGTCTAGGTCGCCCTCATTAATATCTGATTCTGTAGAGTCGTACCATGGAGTCGAAGAGCTTGCGGTCACCATGAATAATATGGAAAAGAGACGAGAAGCAAAGATAAAGAAGGAAACATTGACAGACATGGAGCAAGGGAACAAAGAACTTATAGGAAGAAAAGCATGTACAAAGTTGCAGGGAATCGTTGGATGAAGCTTAAAGATGAACGACTTGGTCAATATGGCGGTCATTCATTGTTTCCAACCCTAATATACCCCAGACTCATAATATCAATTACCTTGAACTAAGAGTCATGCACAACCTTAACATGCCATCTTCGAACTAGACAACATTTATGATCAGATAAGATAAGTTGATCCCAAGGAATGATATGTCATCACGCGTATCACCCACATTAATAATGCATATCTCATAAATTATTGAGGTATTTAATTAGCCGGCGAAAATTTAGTATCTTGTCTTCCCTAGATCTGGGTTGACAGTCACGTTAAAACCATATCAGTCCAATTAGTCAGACTCGAGCCTCCTTCGACTAGACTTAAAAAGGAGACTTGTGATTTGATAGAAAAGGGAGCTTGGTAGAAAAGGAGGTTTGTGATATGGCGAAGTCAAGTTTAGGTGAAGGTCAAAAGTCAAATTATGTAGAGGTCAATATAGTCATCCACCTTTGACTCCATGAGATTTAGGATTCTTGACCCCATCATCTTCATTCCCCTATAGGGGCTCATTAATGGTTACTACAAATAATTTTGAATATAGAACACAGGTGAATAAAGGAACAATCATATGAGTGTCAGACTTAGTCCCTTAGATCCTTTCATACATATATGTGACATTCAACGAGTGGAGAGACATGTAACAACTGTCAGATCTAATCTTCCATTATTATTGATGCTCTTTCGACGAGTGGAGATGTTATTTCGGCGACTATATAAACCCTAAAAAGGCATGCATCAAGAGGTATATATGCAAAAGAACACATACATCTCCTCCTATTTTTTTATCATATTCACCTTCACTGAGCCCCTGTGCTAATTTGAGCGTCGAAGTGGCCACGTCCTCGGCACTCATTCGAACCTCTTCTTGAGTGTTGCAGACAATTCAGCTAGGGATGTCAAATGAGCTAACCCATGGTGGGGTGGACCAACCTATCATATGACAAGGCGAGGTAGGCCGACTCA
This sequence comes from Curcuma longa, assembly GCF_044706935.1. Classification (NCBI taxonomy): domain Eukaryota; kingdom Viridiplantae; phylum Streptophyta; class Magnoliopsida; order Zingiberales; family Zingiberaceae; genus Curcuma; species Curcuma longa. The sequence goes on along the minus strand of NW_027430381.1, from coordinate 3,575 downwards.
CCAACTTGGTGGGTTGGGAAATGTAACAACCCGGCCCGGCCCATTTGGCGGTCCATTCGGCGGCCCATTTGGCGACCCTTGTGGTCGTCGATCGTCGACCGTCGGCCTGTCGACCGTGTCGTTACTCATCTGGACTTCCCACCCCTGGAAGTGGGTTTTTGCCTTCCCCAGGATTCGAACTCTAGACCTCCAGGCTAAGTACTAAAGTTTATGAATCCTGGTACCAAGTGTTCTCAGTTTATGAATCCTGGTACCAAGTGTTCTCCGACAACACTTGGTTACCAGTTCATAAACTTTAGTACTTAGCCTGGAGGTCTAGAGTTCGAATCCTGGGGAAGGTAAAAACCCACTTCCAGGGGTGGGAAGTCCAGATAGTAACGACACGGTCGACGGGCCAACGGTCGACAGTCGACGACCACCAGGGTCGCCAAATGAGCCGCCGAATGGACCGCCAAATGGGCTGGGCAGGGTCGTTACAATAAAAAGGCGCCTTTTTATTGTAACGACCCGGCCCGGCCCATTTGGCGGTCCATTCGGCGGCCCATTTGGCGACCCTTGTGGTCGTCGACCGTCGACCGTCGGCTCGTCGACCGTGTCGTTACTCATCTGGACTTCCCACCCCTGGAAGTGGGTTTTTGCCTTCCCAGGATTCGAACTCTAGACCTCTAGGCTAAGTACTAAAGTTTATGAATCCTGGTACCAAGTGTTCTCATCTCCAACTCAACCCAATCCAACCCAACCCAAACTAAGACGGGTTGCGGATTAGGCAGGTCAACCCAACCCACGAGTCTATCAAAAAATAAAAAATATTAGAAATATTAAAAATTTTAAATTTGGATTACTATTTAAATTGGTCAAGTTAAAATTTTTAAGTTTGAATTGCGATTTAGACGAATTAAGTTCACTAGTCCATTGAATTTTCTACTTTAATTTTAAATTTTGAAGAAAAAATAAGGGGGCGTTGGTTTGGAAATTTTTTTCTATTTTTTATTTTTTATTTTTTATTTCTATTTTTCTATTTTCTGATCCAGTTTTTAGAAAATAGAAAATATGTTTGGTATGATATACTATTTTCTATTTTCTAGAAAAGAAAATTAAAAAATATGTTTAGTTTATTAATATGAAAAATTATAAACAAAACTATTTTTTTAATAAAAAGATCATCTTATTCATGGAAAAGGAAAAAACATATAAGAAGGGGGTCAAATCTAACCCGACTATGTGGAAACGTGGGATGGAAAATAAATTAAAATTAATTAATTCAAAGAATTGGATATCTAAATTATAAAAAAAATAAAAATAAAATTTATCAAATAAATAATTATAGTATAATCAAAAAATCAAAAGAGGATCAACATAATTTGATGAAAAGTTTAGAAAGGAAAAAAACATTCAAGGGACAAAATACCAAGCAAATCGGATCAAACAACCTGTTTTTGAGACGTGACCACGAAGACTTCTATCTCACCAACACATTGCTTGCGTCGACGGATCAATTCCTGCATTTCAATCCTCTTCCTTGGATGTTTCCTTCCCTGTTCTCATCCCTTTAGAAACAGGACTAGTAAAAAAGGGTTTGTTAATGTCTCGTAACAATTCCAGGGTTGGATTCTGATTATTGAATTCCCAAATCTATTCAAGCTTCTTTCTGCTACTCGGATATCCCTCAGTGCCAACCGCTTGGAATCATTGAGAGGGTTATCTCAGCGTAGGGCCTCCTTTCGTTGCCTCCCGCACCGCAAGCTCGCACCTTCCACCAATCCCTCCGTCGCCGACACCCCTTCACTGTCGCCCGTTTCGCCTCCTCAGTCCTTGTCTTTAACTCGGAGGAGAGAACTCCATTGCTTCCAAGGTTGAGAGCTGCCTTCGACCCCCAAAGGCCGCTCCTTTTCTCTCCGCTTTATGGGAAGCAGAAGAAAGGTCCAATTTTTAGCGTCGGCGCCGCAGTTCCCATCGGAGGCACCAGGTTCATGGAGGTCGAGGCGGAGATGCCTAAGTTATTAGGGGTTGAAATTGCAACCCTTAAGTCGAGGGAGAAAAGGAGTTGTGCAATGAAGTTGCAACGTTGCATGAGGAGAAATTTTGATGCGTATGGTGTTACTATAGCCGCGTTTTCGCATTTTCTATTTGTCAGTCGTAGTTTCCATTCTCTATAGAAAATGATATTTTATCATTTTCTATTTTCTTAGAAAATGATTTATCATTTTCTAGAGAATGAGATTGGAAAACACAAAGTAAACAACAATTTCTAAAAAATAAGAAAATGAAAACGAAAAATGATCAAATCAAACGCCTCCTAAAATTTCTCAATCCACGGGCTAACCTAAGCTCGCCACGGGCTAACTCACGCGGGTCTAGATGGGTCAGTCCATCTGAACCCACCCCTTAAATGGGTTAATAAAATTTCAATCCAACCCGCTTAAATTGTTAGGCAGGGTGGGCCAACCCGACCGGCCCAACCTAAATTGACGGCCATATGTCCAGTACCTTCCTCATTCTCAGTCCGTCGTTCTCTTCGTCGTCGTCAGAGCATACAACTGTTGGGTTGCAAGGGTGCATACATAGTCCCACATCTAAAACACATGGGAAAGATCATGGGGTTAAAAGGATGAAAAATATTTCCATTGGTATGAGGCCTTTTGGGTAGAGCCCAAGAGCAAAACCATGAGGGCTTAGGCCCAAAGTGGACAATATCATGCCATTGTGGAGATACGGATATCCTTTTGGACCCAACAATTAGTATCAGAGCGAGACCGTTCTTCACCGGACTAACCGCCGGATGAGCCATGATCCAGATCTAACCATGTGGGGACCCTCGGGGAAAACAAAGGAAGTAGGGGAGGCTCGGACCATGAGAAATGGCAGCCGGACCATAAGAAATGATAGCGGAGCTTCCAGTGGTCCTTTGTTTGAGGGGGGGATTGTTGGGTTGCAAGGATGTAAACATAGTCCCACATCTAAAACACATGGGAAAGATCATGGGTTTAAAAGGATGAAAAGTATCTCCATTGGTATCGCTTCCAGTGGTCCTTTGTTTGAGGGGGGGATTGTTGGGTTGCAAGGGTGCAAACATAGTCCCACATCTAAAACACATGGGAAAGATCATGGGTTTAAAAGGATGAAAAGTATCTCCATTGGTATGAGGCCTTTTGGGTAGAGCCCAAGAGTAAAAACATGAGGGCTTAGATCCAAAGTGGACAATATCATGCCATTGTGGAGATACGACATCCTTTTGGACCCAACAACAACATCGCCTCTTCAACCGTCGCCTTATGCTGATTCATCATATCGCGGTCTCAGACACGAACAATGCTAGATCGAGCATCCCTAGAGTCCAAGCCCAAGCGATAGAGAGAATTTGAGGATATTATCCTAAAATTCAGATATGAGTAAGATCGAAAACAGACGAGAGAAAAGTTCTTAATCTACCTTTAGTCTACACTCTTGGCCTATGAAAAGCACGTAACATTACACATTAAACTCACTTTGATCCCACACATACACCTTTGCACTATTAGCTCATGAAATTCATATCAAATCCAAGTATTAAGGCGAGTTAGCTATTAATCCAAACA
>NW_027430380.1:0-15760 GCF_044706935.1 Curcuma longa | reverse complement strand
TTGACTTTAGGTTTTTAATGAAATCCTAGGTCAGACCGACGTCTACTGTTCCCCTACCGGGAACGCATTCTCAACCACTCCATTCGAGAAAATTTATGTTGTGCCAACCAAGTCCTCCAGACTTATTCAACTTTGCTCAGTCTCAATCCTCGATCCTCAGGTCTTCCACTGCTAGACGTCCGATCCTCTAAACCGATCTAGACTTCCGCCTGATGCTCTTGATCCACCAAGACTTCTGCCTAGTCCTCCTGACTAGAACTTCCTTGCTTAGTCCTTTAAATCAGATTTTTTCGCCTAATCCCTTGATCAGGACTTCAGTTGCCTAGTCTCCACTAGGACTTTCGTTGTCGAGCTATAACTAGAACTTTCTTTGCCTTGCCGCAACTAGAGTTTTTCTGTGCTACCTGCACACTCAATTAAGCTCATCAGATCACTTCACAAACTTAACTTAAACTCTTTGTCATTTTCAAAACTCAGATTCGATCATATGATGCTCCTTGCACCAACATACTACAGTGGAGCTATTGTCAAGGTATATGTCTTGTTCTTTGATATTTGCTTTAGTAAGTTGTCTATATTCTTTTCAGATCTTGCAACATTAGTTTTTAATTATTGTTTGTTCATGTCTAATGCACAAATATTGTTAACTTTGTATTTTTATTATTTTATTTCACTTATACAAATATATATTGTATTTGTAGGTAATATGTACTTAGATTTTTGTGAATGAATATGATGGTTGAAGATGATCTATCTAGTTGAGTTTTTATTTGACAAGACTTTGTTAGTTCTAAAATTTAATATTTTGAGTGTACTATAAAGTTAGTTTTGGATGTAAAAGATTAATCATTAGTATTACATTTATAAATTTGACTCAAATAATTTTTAGATAAATAAAAATATCTATTAGCATTTTAAATTATATTTTATAATTTTTTAATTTAAATAGTGGATGAATTATGATGATGTGTAACTATTGAATTCAAATTATATATTCTAAATAAATATTAATGATAATTTTTAATATCTTTACAAATTATTATAATGACTTTTGTTATTATATATTAGTTAAAATGATATTTTTAAATTATCTTATAATTATCTTTACTAACAATTTTAATATCCTTATAAAATTTACAAGACATTTATAAATATCAAAATAAATGAGATTTTTTTTTGATACTTTTAAAGTTAGCATAGATATTTTATAATAACATTATATAAATGTCAGGAATAATAGAGAATCTAAGAAGTTACCGTATTTCAATGATTTCTAAAAATATATTATAAGGGCATTTATGTGTGCCATTAAAAAAAAATAAATCCGCTATCTCAACGGTCCCCTAGAGCCGACTTCACAAATATAGAAGGAGATTCATACAGATACACAAGCGTTAGACGTATAGCAAGATCAATCCCAAGTTATTAAAGATTTTATTTCTAGTAGTGCTTATTTTTTTTGCTTGGATGAAATACTTTTTAATTTTTAAAGCTAGTAGGGTTGAGTATTCGATTAAAATTGAATCGAATCAAACTGATTTTAATCGAAATTGAATTGAACTAAATTTTTTTAAACTAACCGAATCGATAAAATTTTCAAATAAAAATTGAACTAACCGAACTGATAAAATATCAATTATTCAATTTTTGATTAAATTAATCAAAATAATTAAATTTTTTAAATATTATGAAAAATTTATCATAAGGGATTTATAAGTTTACTTATTTAAAAATTTAAAAATTATTTTTTTTATTTTGATTAATTTAATTTATTTGATTTAATCAAATAAAAAATTTTAAAATCAAATCAAATTAATCGAATTAATTGATTTTTTTAAAATAATTAAAATTTTGAAATAAACAAATTAAATTTTTAAATTTATTCGATTTAATCACATTTATACTCACCACCTCTAAAACTAATGTACACTCAATAGGATATTATTTCTAAAAGTACAGCAAAACTTCATACACTACAAATGCTCGCACCCGTTTCCCTTCTTGATTCACAACTAAACATACCACTATACTTCGAAGTTCCCTAATGAAGTCGAAATGCAAACGACGTAGCACCATGCATGCATGTCCATGTACTTATAGAACACATAGATATGCGTATACATCAAAAAGTCAAGTCAAACCATGACCTCCATACTCTTGATTTCTATGCAGCGACCGACCATCTTTACGGGTCGAGTTGGTCGACGAGGGCCAGGGCATTGCTGGTGATTTGGGCTAACTCCACCATCTTCTTCCTGATCGACTCCCTTACCGCCGCTCCGGCGAACTGCGACAGCTCGTCGAGACACATGTTCTCGTCAGTGAGCGCGGCGCTGACCCAGGCCTTCACGTCTCGCAGGTGCCGCTCGAACCGGCTACTACCCAGTCGACCCAATCGGTTCATCTCCCGGACCGACCGCCGAAGTCTGTCCACTCCGTCGCGCATGATCTGGATGCAGTCCCGAATCGCGCCGGCCTCCAGCTGCGCAGACGACCCGAGGCTATTCTTGCTGCCTCTCTTGGCCGCTGCTGACGACGATGCCACCCGGCTGACGTAGACGGAGGCGGAGCGGGCGCTGTCAGCTGTCAGGGCGAGTGCGAGCCGGGCCAGCTGGCGTTTGCTCCGGTGGGCTTCCGGCTGCGTAGGATGAGAGACTCTGTTCGCACACCTCCACGTACGGCGTGACCTTGCAGGAGAGGCGCACGAATTCGGCGGAGGATTTTTTTCTGGCTGCGGTGAGGCTACCTGCGGAGAGGCAGCTGATCACGGCGATGACCAGAACAGAGGAGAGATCAGAACTGCGGACCATTGTGGCTTATCTAATTAACTAAGCCCTCCTCCTCCTTCTTAGTAAGATAGGGACTGGACTGGAGCCGGAAGCCATGAGGAGGGAGGAATATGACAGCTATATGTAATCTCCATTATCCATGCTTGCAGTGCAGAGGAATGAAGCGAGATGGGGGCAAGCTTTAGGGTAATAAGTAGTCAACGGATGTGGTGGCTTCATGAGTGGATAACGGAGCCATGGAGGATCCAGAAAGCATCACGTGAAAGGTATTTACATATATATATATATATATATATATATTATTGTCTCCTTGTTTCAATTTAGTTAACATCTATATTGGATTTGTTTATCATCCCCATAACTTTACAGCTGCGTTGCCGTAGTCTACGCCTGCTCCAAGGCCCTGCCGCCTTGCCTAGGAGTCAGTTCTTCGCCCTTCTCCGATAATATTGAAGTGGACAACCATTTTAAGTGAAAGAGTGCCAAAGGGTGCCGTCCTTCAATTTTTAATACAAGAGGTGGGCAGTCCTCTTCTAGGGATGGCAATTAGATCCGGACCCGATGGAGAATCCGTTCCTGAATCCATTTTGACCGGGAAATCCCCGAATCCGAGAAGACGGGGATGGGGATGGGGAATCCCCGAATCTCGAAAAACGGGGATGGATCGGAGATGGTATTCCAAATATTCTCCGTCCCCATCCCCGAACCCGACCCATCTTATAGTTAACTCTTTTTATTTTTTTTTCTTTTGTAGGATAAGTGGTGTCAAAATTTTGAAAAATTGAAGAATGGAAGAACTTCAAACTTATTGTATCGATTATGCATTAAGTTGGATGTTGTTTTAGAGATAATGTTTTGTTTTAGAGTTTAATATTTGGTTTTATAATGTTATTTTGTAAGGATTTTATAATATATATATATATTTAAATTAATATTTTAAAAAAATAAGACGGGGATGGGGATGGGGATGAGGATGGGTATGGGGATACAGATGAAAATATCCGCGGGAAAAACCGACCGAAACCCGCGGGATCCTCGAAACCCGCTGGATACCCGAAACCCGACGGGGATGGGGATGGTATTTAAATTATGATACCCGATGGAGATGGGGACGGGGATGATATATGGGTTTGGGTTTCGGGGACGGGGATGGAGAAGGCTCCCCGCGAACCCCCGAACCCGTTGCCATCCCTATCCTCTTCCCCTCTCCTTCAATTTTTAAATATTAATACTTTGTTTGGAACTCTCCTCAATTTTTAAATATTAATGTTTTGTTTGGAAAGAGGTGAGGAAAGGAAAAGTAAAGATAATAAGAAAAAGAAAATTTTGAATCTTATTTAGAAAGGAGTGAGGAAAAAGATAGAGAAAGATAAATTTTAATTTTCTTTCTCCATTCAAAAGAAAGATTTTCTTACACTTTAATTTGAGATGTAAACAAAGAAAATGCAACTCTAAATATTATTTGTTCTAATTTTATCTTTATTTTAAAATATTAATTTTTAAATAACTTATTTAATTTATTTAATCTAAATTTTTTAAATTTCTCTATTTGAGCAGAATCTTTTCGTTCCTTTCTTACATCAATACATTTTTATAAAAATATATGTAAAATATTGATTTATCTTTTATTGTACCGAAGTATATAAATTTTATATTTCACATATGCTTATTGTATGTTTACTCATTATTTCCTTAAAATTTTTTATTTATTTAAATCATAAATATTAATTTTAATTAATCTCACAAAGTAGTTTTGGTAAGAAAATCTTATATCTATATGTTTAATGAGTTATATATATAATTTTTACATATAGATGTATTTTAAAAAGTAATGGTATTTTTATAATTTTATATATTTAACCTTCATTTCCTTTCCTTTTCTCCCAAATAAGGTAACACATGTTACGTTAATGAACCTTCCATTTCTCCAAAACAAAAAAAATATAAATACTTCCCTTTTCCTCCCTTCCCCTCCTTTCCTCTTCCGTTAATGAACCTTCTCTCACCCCATCTAAACAAAGCGTAATAAGTATTTTTTTGCTTTCGCCTTCAAAAGATTCACAGATATTTAATTTTTATTATCTAATTAATTTTAAAAATTAATCAATTCAATCTCATAAAAAAAATTTATTTACTATCAAAATAAATCAAGAAGCACATATGAATTCTCATCCGATATGGATATTTAGAGATGACGTGGAGATCGGATACAAAGAGAGAAGCGAAAAAAAAAGAGTAAGGGTATAATTTAGGACATCTCGACCTCTTTCTTTGACCTCGGTGCGCTTCTATAAAGATCTACCAAGTTCTCTCTGTTCTTGTTCCGTCTCTCCAAGCATATACTGAGCTCCTGCCACACCCCCAGTATCACCTGTCGACCTCATGCACTACAACAAAAACAGTCATAGACATCGGTGGAAAACCGATGTCTATGAGAAAATCGACTGATGTCTATGAAGGCGTTGTAAAAGGTCTGACATTTTAGACATCGGTTTTTAACCGATGTAATACCACTCAACGACATCGGTTACAAACCGATGTCAAACCGATGTAATATCACTCTACGACATCGGTTTCGCAACGGTGTAAATCCGATGTAATATGTAATAGCATAACAACATCGGTTTCGCAACGGTGTAAAACCGATGTAATATCTGTTCAACATCAATTTAACAACGGTTTTCGACCGATGTAATATCACAACGACATCGGTTTGGCAACGATGTAAAACCGATGTAATATATGTTTAACATCAATTTAACAACGGTTTTCGACCGATGTAATATCACAACGACATCGGTTTGGCAACGGTGTAAAACCGATGTAATATATGTTTAACATCAATTTTAACAACGGTTTTCGACCGATGTAATATCACAACGACATCGGTTTGGCAACGATGTAAAACCGATGTAATATATGTTTAACATCAATTTTAACAACGGTTTTCGACCGATGTAATATCACAACGACATCGGTTTGGCAACGATGTAAAACCGATGTAATATATGTTTAACATCAATTTTAACAATGGTTTTCGACCGATGTAATATCATAATATATAAATTCATCAAACAAATCACAAATACAAAAGCATCGATATATTTAATCACCTCAATATTTACAAATAATCAAAAGTAACTAACAAAAATTATTCTTCTTGCAACATGTTACATTGTTTTCATCCTCCTCAACGTTTACAAATAACCTTTTGACTGCTGTACTACAAATCCAAAAGGGAAAAGTAAACAAAATCTCCATATGCTGCTGGCTGAAGCCCATAAGTACTTCGGAATGGATCAAATCCAGAGGAAATATTCTTTTATTATATGTTCCATGAATTCAACATCTTTGCCTTGTTGGCAGCTAGCTCCAGCAATAATGAAAAAAAAAAGGCAAGAGTTGATCAGCACCCGTAGATAAATTTGCATGTCCAAATCTGTGGTATCTTATTAGCAAAAGAGGAAACATGCACGAGCTCTTCTTCTATTCGAGAAGAAACTCCCTAGCCAGTTCAGGACTCTTAGCATGCTTCTGTGATCGGGAACCATCCGCATCAAGCTCATTTCCATCTTTCTCCATTGCATCATCATCCTGTTTTTGTAAATAAATTAAGAAGCAAAAAATAATATCAATTGAATAAAACAATTTCATGAGCAATAGTCCAACTATATCATCCTTGTAAAGCTAATAAACAACAATTTCCAATGGCAAATACCTCTTCTTCATCAGCTTCCTCAGCTCTAAGTGATCCGCATCAAGCTTCTTCATTCTAACGCTAACACCTTCGGTGATTGTCACAAAACCATCGCCTACTATAAGCCTGTGATGAACACAAAACCTAAAATGTCAGTTTGTCCTTTACTTGTGATGAACACAAGATCAAGTCCAGTTACTTGGACCTTTACATTCAAGCCAACATCTTCAAAGCCTAAAATGTTAGTTTGTCCTTCTCCAGTGCCAATTGCCCATTCAAAATGGTGATAAGATCCAATTGCATCAGGAAAAGACTGCTGCCAGTCAGCTTGAACAGTATCTTCCGTTACCTGAGAGGTGAATATATCAAGGTCATCTGTTAGCTTCCACTTTGAATAGCACTCTCCATAACAAATTCACTAGCTGTTTAAAATTAGTTCCTGATAGCTGCTGCCTTGCCACTCAACATTTTCACATTAACACAAATAAAAAAAACAAATGAAGACACTAAATATTATGATATTAACACAGATAACTCTAGCATAATCAAACCTGATATTGGAAAGCTGAATCTGCAACACAAAACCATCTAGTGCAACAAGGCTCTTTGTGCAGACGCTTCAACTCCTTTAACTCCTTGAATTCACGAATGACATTTCTTCTACAATCTCTGCAAAACCGCTTGCTGTCAAACCTGCAATATTCAAACTGAATTTTACAATCATTGCAAAATAAAATAAATGTAACCAACTCTAGTAGTCGGGACTCACAGTTCATTTGCAATATTAGTATATAGATATGAGAGTCTAATTTGTAAGTTAACTAGACCTGTCTTTTGGTTGTACAAATAAAGAAGAAAAAAAGAAAATGCGGTGAGCAATTCATCTAGACCTGTCTTTTGAGGCATCTGTTATACTGATTAGCTTCACTGAGTTTCTGCAGAAGTTTTTTTCTTTCAGGGTCAAGCAGTAGTGCTTGCAACTGTCAATCAAAAAATACAATAAAACATAGTGACTTAACCACGCAGTGAGTGAAGCAATCATATGCTAGTAAACTAAAGTAGCTTGCATTTTAAAGCTGAACAGGCATACAATCATATGCTAGTAAAGCTGAACCTGGCTGAACCTGCATGACATATTCTCCAGCATATGTTCCTGTTATAGTCGAACTCTGACCAGATGCTAGTAAAGCTATTGAAAACACCTTGGAACTCCAGTTTCCCACCTGCAATGAAAAACAGAGTCTCTCTTTGCATAATTAATACTAGGGATACCCAAGAAGAGTCTCTCTTTTTCCCACCTGCAATGAAAAACAGAGGAAAGCAAAGGCAAACACATATCTGTAATCCTGCTAGTGCTCATGCTTTAGTGCAAAAATCTGTGTTTCTATCACAGAGACAATAAAAGTAACAAAAGTAAAATAATTCTGATATGCAGGTCAAGTTAGTCGATGCAACAACGCTGGAAGTTGATCAGTAGCTACAATTCCTTAAACAGTCATCCACAGATCTCTATAAAAAGTTTGGAATTAAGATCAAATCTCAGCCAAGAACTTTTGACAGCAGCCTTCACACAGTGCTTGCAAGAATGACAATAACAAAGTTTGATTCAGAAGTGGCCTGACTGACAGAAATGGCCCGAGCAGAACTTTCAGTGCTGCAGAAAACAAAAACGTATAAAGCAGTGCTGCAAAATAAACCCGGATACATAACTAACATATTAACCCGAAACTACAAAGTTTTCAAAATTCGAATACCTTTCCTACTCAAATGTAATCTAGCATGCATTCAGCCCACTCGGATCGCACTTCATTAATTTCAACCAATGTGTACTTAAGATTTGTAAACTGTAAAAATACATAAATAATATATTAGTAAAACTACGTACTAAACATTTCTAGTTTAGTTGCTCACAGAGATACAAAGTAACCTATATGGAAGATATTACCATTGATGGAAGTGATTCCTTGTCGCCAACTCCAAAATTTTCAATTATATCTTTCATATATCGCATGATATAAAAACCACATTGCTTCGCATCCGGTTGTCGAGGAGCCTATGTTAAAACTACGTATTTAAATAACTCATTCGAGGATAGTGAAACAGTTGCTAATCACAAGGACATACCTTGACAACTTCCCATGTTGGTTGTTTTTTCCCTTTCCTTCCCGCCTCCGCATTATATAATGTCAAGGCCCTTCATGCATATAAGAGTTTATTGTAAGAAAAGAACATGTTTCAACAAAGTTAAGAAAAGAACCTAAAAAACTTACATGTTGACCACATATTTCCAATCTTGATCATAGATGCGGTGTCTAAGAGGATCCAACAAATAAACAATCTCCTTTTCAACATTGATCATAGTTAAAATCCAGTGGAAACTACTCAAAGAGATATAATTAGTGCATGCAATCGCACAAGTTCTCAAAATATGCAAGTGAGAGTGATATACATGTTATTCTTACTCACCCAATGTTGCATGGCACAACCACCAATTGGCCAGTTGAGGTACCAATTAGCCTACTAGATAAGTAAGAAGCCCTTTTATTCAACTGTTCTTGGATGAAATCTATATTTTGATTTTTTGATGGGACATACTCCACAGGCACTGGATCCACCAATTTGAAATCCTTCAGTATCATCTTTTCCTGCATCTTTCTATATAGATGCCTACAATTGAAAATTAACCCAAAAAAATTAGGAAATCTAAGTTAATGAAACACATATATAAAGTACAATATAATTGAAAGCATACCACATATACACAACTATGCAAGTGTCTGTAATAGGCATCAATTCACAAAAAGGAAATATGTCATCGCAGTTAACATGGACTGTACGCTCCATGCCAAATACGTCAGGATCTAATTCCAAAATCACATTCTCTGTTTCGTCAAGGCGCTGAAAATAACTATATAATATGTGTAAGGGTCTTGGCACATTGGATAATTGCAACTTGGATTTCTCTTTTCTATCGCCAACTTTTTCCTTCTTAGTCTTCTACATATGTAGATGCACAACGTTATCATGTTTACCTCATCCCGCATGCTGATGAGGTACAAAATTTAGATACAAAACTTAAGTTTTCTATTATACACACGAAGTTACAATTACAAATTATACTTGGCATTCTCATCTCTTCTCTATTAGTGAGAGAGAAGGTGTGTTGCCTCAGCACTAACAGAGTTTGCAATGTATAATTATGGCCAAACTCGTATATATTTTGTTTTTGCCTATACCCAACTAATCCCCAAATAGTCAAGGATAGTTAAGTTTGTAGTGTAAGTCAAAACTCGCAGGAGGTGCCGAGCCTCTGTTTCAACCCCATGCTTTGCCTCGTTGCCAGTGCCTCCGGCAGCAGCTGCTCAAATCGCTCCAGGAACAGCCTCCACTCCTCCTCGCTCAGTCCCTCCAAGGAAACACTTCTGACCCCGTCGTGGTTCAGGTTCGCCGCCGAGAAGCTGAAGCTTTTGGCGATGACGCCGGCGGCCGCGGCCTTGTACTCCTTCACGCTACCTTCGCCGTCGCTGACGTCGACTCCGTCGTCGCCGTCCCTGACGTCGACTCCTTCGGCGGCGTCGTGCTCGTCGAAGGCCTTAGTTAGGCCCTCGACCTGGCGCCGCAAGAAGAGGGGCACGCCGAGAACGTGGTCCTCCGTGAGCCGCTCCGGAAATATTCCGTCGTCATCGTCCATGTCGAAAAGGCAGTCAGCCGTCGCATCCTCGTCACCGCTCGCTTCCTCGTCGTCGCTGTTTCCGTGATTTAAATTGCAGCGGGAGAAGAAGAGACCGACGAAATACCTCTAAAATTTTATGAATTACCTTTGTGGTAGAGGATGGTCCGGCGGCGAGAGGGAGGTGTTCCTCATGGACTCTTCCACGCTGATGCAGAGCGCCTCCAGCTCGCTCGGTCCTTCCCCTACTCCGGAGAAGTCCCGCGTCATCATGTGCCCGATCTCCGCCAGGCACAGCCCCGCCTCCACCGCTCTCTTCAGCAACACCGTGCATACCACCAGTATCCGCAGGCTCGCCTCTCGCAGCGACGGTAACTCCGCGTGCAGCAGCTCCACGTCCCGGAACGGCTCCAGTGACGCCACGTACTTCTCCTCTGCTTCCGAGAACGGCACCGCCGCCTGTGGCCAGTGCAGCCACTCGAAGTAGGGGTCCTCTAGCTGCTCGGGCAGGCATAGCCCGTGGTCGATCGGCACCAGCTCAACCGTCTCTTCGTTGCCGCAACCGCCGTTCCCCTTCTTCACCAGGATGTTTCCGGCGTGCCGGTCCACGTTCAGGATCCGGACGTCGAGGATTCCGATCCGGTGCACTGACGCCACCGAGAACCGCGACGGCCCGATCTCGCCCGCGTCGTACTCGTGCGGCACGAACCGCTGGATCGACGCGACCCGCTTCGTCACCGCCGTCTGCTCGCAGGAAACGGGACGGCTGATCATGATCAGCGCCGTGGGCGGAACATCGGCGAAGGTGCCGTGGTCAAGGAGGTAGGCGGCGACCTCGCGGACGCCCATCTCGCTGGCCTGCGCTGCTTGGTGCTTGAGCACGGACCGCCCCTGTTGCGGTTGCGGCGGGCCGTCGAGGTCCATCACCTTCACGACGGCGAAGCTCTCCCCGAAGCGGTCGAAGAGATAGTGCGCGGCGCTGACGCCGTTGCCGACGGGGACTGGCGTGGCGCCCGAGGCCAGCGCGATTTCGGCCTCGACGACGAGGGCATGGACGGGGCCGCAACGGCTGCCAGAGACGATCTCGAGTCGGGCGATGCGGTCCCTCCGGGGCTCGTCGGCGGCCGCCGCCGCAAGTGCAGAAGCGGTGTCGGAGCAGAGGCAGGGGGTGGAGACGCTGCGGGTGAATTTCGCGCCGTGTTTAACGTGGACATCAAAGCGCGCAGGGAGCTGCGCCACCGCAGGCAACGCGGAGGGTGGCGGATCAGGTTCGAAGAACGAGAGCAAATGGGGGAAGGAGAGGAGCAGGCATCGACGGTGCCTGCTGGGCGGGTTGAGGCCATGGCGATGGTCGACGGCGACGGCGGCAGCCATGAAAGGCGGTGAGCATCGACGGGGGTGGTCGGTAAGCATGCATGTGTCCTTTCACCTCGTTTTAACCATCTCACTTCTCGCCATTAACACTACTAAATCAACTGAAGGGAAAAGGAAAAGGAAAAGGGAAGGAGAGATAGAACAAAAGGGATATGCAGAGCAGAAGTTCGTCTGTCGTCTGGTGCAGATAGCGTTGCGGGGTTCGTCGACGGCTGGATCGGATCGATCACCCCACCGCCACCCTTCTCCTCCTCTCTGCTTCTCTCTACGTCAGTCACGGTCTAAGGGCTCTAATTTTTCGTCCCACCTCCCACCATTTATTGACATCGTGGGGTGGTTTGGACCGGCACCGGCTTCTGCGCCGATGATAAGAATTTCGGAAGCTCCTAGAAATGGATGGATGGATGGATTGGTTTTTGATTCTGCTCGTTTTAGCTTCTTCTTCTTTGGATTTGAATGGAGTTTGTTGTTTCTTGTTCAGTCGATTTGCGATCTGCTGATTGCCGTTAATGGGATGGATTCCACGCATGAACGGATTAGCTAAAATTGGTCACCGCTTCCATTCCAGCCTGAAACCACGCGCGATCACCCGCTCTGCCTTGCGCGCGAGCAATCTAAAGAATTATATTCGTTGATGAAGAATTTGTGGCAAATCACGAGATTGAATTTTATTATTTTGGATGATTTTGTAAAAGCGAGAGGTACCCTTTTAAGTTTATCTTTAATTAACTATCACTTAAACCCCCTTTATTATCATTGTTATGATTAAATACCGCGGATGATCAAATCATTAGTCAACGAACAATCCAACATATATAATCTCAAGAAGAATATCACCGAAGAAGAAAAAGAGAACTTTAAATGCACTTCAGCAGGAGATCAAACTGATGTCGGAGAATCCCAGTAAACTACTCCGACGCTCAAATTAGAGTCTTGTGGAGAAAGAAAAAAAATTTTCAAAAGGAAGATGGAGAGAGCTTGAATAAACCTTTCTTGGGGGGTTTATAGTCGTTGGAGTGCCTTTGGACATCGAATATAAAGGTGTCATTATGGAAGCGTACACGAAGACCAAATCCGGTAGTCGTTTCTTTTTAGCATTATATGTAGATATCTGAGAGGACTAGATTTAACAATTTCGTAATCGCTCCTTCACCCTTTTACCACCACGTGTCCTCAGGAATATTCGCGCCCCCCCCCCCCCCCCCCCCCCCCCCCCCCCCCCCCCATCCATAGACCCACGAAGAGTAGGAAACTCATACTTAGAATATGCAAAATTGGGGGCTCGAGGTCGAGTTGGGGTTTGAAATTGAGATGGACTCTGAGGCTGAGGTGACATCTGAGATCGAAATGGGATCTGAGACTGAGATGACCATTGAGGTCGAGAAGAACTCTGAGGCTAAAGTAGAGTCTGAGGCCGAGATGTCATCTGAGGGCGAGATGACCTTTGATACCGAGATGACCTTTGAGGCCGAAATTGACTCTGAGACTGAGGTAGAGTCTAAGGCCGAGATGGGATCTGAGACTGAGATAACCATTGAGGTCGAGATGGAATCTAAGGTTGAAGTAGAGTCTAAAGCCGAGATGTCATCTGAGACCAAAATGACCTTTGATATAAAGATGACCTTTGAGGCCGAGACAGACTCTGAGACTGAGGTAGAGTCTGAGGCTGAGATACCATATGAGACTGAGATGACCTTTGAGACCGAGAGGGGATCTGAGACGGAGATGATCGTTGAGGCCAAGATGGACTCTGAGACCAAGATGACTGTTGAGGCTGAGATGGACTCTAAGATCGAGATGACCTTTGGGGCCGAGATGACCTTTGAGGTCGAGACGGACTCTGAGGCTGAGGTAGAGTCTGAGGCTGAGATGGGATCTGAAACTGAGATGACCATTGAAGCCGAGATGAACTCTGAGGCTGAAATAGAATTTGAAGCTGAGATATCTTCTGAGACCGAGATGACATTTGGTACCGAGATGACCTTTGATACCGAGATGACCTTTGAGGCTGAGATAAACTCTAAGGCTAAGGTAGAGTCTGAGGCATGCCGTCTGAGACCGAGATGACCTTTAAGGCTGAGATGAGATCTAAGACGGAGATGACTATTGAGGCCGAGATAGACTCTGAGACCGAGATGACCTTTGGGGCCAAGATGGACTCTAAGGCTAAGGTCCGAGATGGCACATGGTTTCACCCAAACTTTACTTGGGCGGAGTCATCTTCCCTAGGATCACGTTGACTCACACTGGCAAGTCAACACTGACCTTGACCACCGAATGATTCTTGACTATTGGCACGTGGCTTGTCTGGGAGGAGGCCACGTTATACATCGCACCCACGTCACACATTGCACTTGCATCACAAGCCCACCCTTCAAGTCTAGTCGAAGGAGGCATAGTCCGACTAACTAAACCACATGGAACAGTTTAGCCTCGTCGTTTGAGAGACCCGTTGACTAGGTTTACACGCAGTGTGTGCATGTGCCACGGGCACATCCCTTCAGTGTTGACGCGTGGCACCACATTAATGGGGAGGGGAGATATGTGTCAATGGCATTGCAAATCCTTGTATTGCATCCAATGGGGCGAGCGTGCATGCACCGATACAGCTTCTTCATCCAACGGTAGTGCTTGAACCTATTAAACGAACTGCCATGTCTCTTCGCATTGCATACTCGCAGGGTGTTAATGATGATGATCTTGATCTTTTCATTGTCTGATCTAATGGTGTACAAAAAAACCACGTGATTCAATGGTCTGAAAGCTCCGATGTGGCTATAGTATATTAGGTTAACGAGGCAGGCATTGCTTTGTCATTTTGTGTTCCCTAACCTCTAGTGTTTCCTTCAACCATCGTCTTCGCCTTCCTTCTTGTATCCCATACATTCGTAAGTCCCCTGCGTCTCCTCTTCCTAGTCCTGCTCTGAAACCTATGGCCGGTATAGAGGCTGCAGACAGGTGGTTTAAGTCCCAGTGATCCTCCCTGATAGGCTCCCCGCAAGTATACGGGTTGTCGTCAAGTAATAAAAATATCAATCCACAGGGACCGTGGAATTACTTACTAGATTTAGCACAAAAAGGTGGAGAGAAAACTGAGCATGAGTAGTTGTGGGGGAGAAGGGAGTATTTTAGAGTACTTAATCCTAAATCCGGAGAAAGGAAACGACTGTGACAATGGGTAAGAAACGATCCTAGGACTTCGGACTCCTCAGAGTATTGATTGATTGACTTGGATCCTCTACCTTTCCTCAATAATTGTTCAATTGTAGGGATGCTAACCAATATATCCAATTCGACCTCGTCAGGTATCCTCGGAATAAAGCATTGGTGTTCTTACGTCATCATTGTCGGTTCAAGATGGCTCTAGAAGCCCGGTTCAAGGCTTTCCTGTGTCACTCAGTCGCCCCGGAATACTAATAGAACCCTATCCCCTGTCACAGGATATCTTTTTACGACCTCTCTCCAACAATGAATGACCGCTAACTATCCCTCATAGAAACTAACTATGAATTAAGAAACCCCTCGGAAACTCGCCCGGTTCAAGGCTTTCTTCCTGTCACGAAGCGCCCCGGTGTACGGCCTAATGATTCCTCAATTCACAATTAATCCCTACCCTCATAGATTCATACACGAGACAATTAAATCATAGAAAACGGTAGATTAACAAATCCAAATTACAATCATCCAATACAACTGATTTATCCTACATCCTAAAATCTAGGAAACTACTCATATCATGGAGGTTACAATACCTCCTAATCCAAAGATACAACGGTGAAAAATAGGAAATAGGACTTATCGTTCTTCCTCGGACTGAAATCTCCACGTAGATGAGATGTAGATGGAATGGAGCAGCCGGATCGGTGGATGGATCATCGAATCTCGCTCCGAAACAGGCGTTGGTGGCTCAAGAACAGCTCCGGTGGCTCTCCAAGGTCTCCCCCCTTTGCTAGGATCCCAAAAAGAGGTATTTATAGCTGCAGCTTGGTCAGACACGCCTCCGTCCACACGGCCGTGCCTGGAAGGCACGGCCAGAAGCTGTGAAGCAGTAAAGGTGAAGTTCTTCCTTTTCTTCAGCGCGGCAGGCAGACGCGTGAAGCAGTAAGGGTAGACGACGGGCGGTTGTACGAAGCAGCAGGGCGTCTGACGTGCGATCGCGCGAAGCAGCAGTGCGCCCGGCCGGCGATCGCGCTGAGCAGGTAGCGATGGTCGGCGATGTTGGTGCAGGGA